>NC_088926.1:4560000-4700000 GCF_038396675.1 Hydra vulgaris | reverse complement strand
CGTTATGCCAACCACAAACAATCGTTTAAACACAAATATATATATATATATATATATATATATATATATATATATATATATTTTTTTGTATATAAGGGTGGCCTTTAAAAAAAGATTTTTGAAAAAAATAAATTAATGCCCCCTTTTGTATTATATAGAAATGTGTTTTATATCATACAAAAACACTAGGATTAAAATATTTCGAAAAAAAAATATTTTAAGGAGTTGCTTAAAACCTTTAAACAACAAGCAGATTCCTATTATTATTTGAAAAAAAAATCTTCTAAGTATGTCAACCTGGTACTCAAAAATTTTTTTTATAAAAATTATCATTTTACATTTTATTCTGGTTTTTAAACTAAAAATAAAAAAAGTCAATATAAACAAGATTTTTTAAAATTTTTTAAAATTTTTTTGTATAAAAAATAATTATCATTTTTGAAATTTTTATTTAACTTTACTTCTTTTAAGTACCTGATACCAGGTACCAGAAGATTCTTTTTCAATAACATTAGGGACCCAGGCAATGTTCTTGAGCAACCCCTTAAAAATTTGGATGTCAAAAAATGCCAAATAAAATTGTGTGTTCAACTACTGATTTTACACTTTATTTTACATTGTACTTTACAATATATTTTACATTGTATTTTATATCATATTTTACATTATCTCTTACATTATCTTTTACATTATATTTTGCATTTTATTTTATTATATTTTATGTTATACTTTTATTATATATGTTATATATTTTGTTATTTATGTTATATTTTACTTATATTTTATACGCAGTGGCCGGGTATTAAGCGTGCATTGGAGGCAGGTTACATAGCAGGCTATGTAAGGGGCAGGTAGCCCATGGGCATTTTAGTAGTTGTGTAGCAGGCAATGTAACTTGCGATTTAGCGTGTGGTTAACCCACAGGCTTTGTAATAACTATGAGCTGGCTATGAGTTAGTTATGTAGTGGGCTATGTATATTGACTTATGTCCTAGAAACAATAAAACGCAATTAAAACTAATAAAAAGCATATATCAGTCGTGACCAGGAAAGGTGTACTATGCCACTCCAATCCTGACCACACATTTTATTGTTGTTTTTTTTTTAATCTTGACCACTGCTTTTTAGATAATTTAAAAAGCGCTGAAAAAAACCGACAAAGGAAAAAAAATTTAAACAGGCTAAACTATATAAAAAAAGAAGGAAATCGTAACAAAAGAGAAATTTAAAAAAAATTAAAACCTCTAGCTCTAAAAAAAAATCAACTAATATAAATCTGAAAAACAAAAACTCTAATAGAAAATTATTTTTATTTATGTTTTGCAATTACGTTAAAGTTGAATAACTCGTCATTGGTGTCATGAGTTTCCAACTGATTTTGTTTATATTAGGAGAATAGGAATTAAATCTTTTTTTTTTTTTTAATGTTTAAATAAAAATAATTATATGATTATTTTTTATTTATTTATATATTTTTATATATCAATCAAAAAAAGAATACATAAACAAATAAAAATAATGATAACTAATAGTTTTAATTAAAAAAAATAAAAAGATTTTTTTAAAATTTTCCTAATACAGTTTAACCTTTTAAAACCAATGCAACGAACTCTAAAACTTTACTAATGTTTTTATAATATTAGGCGAACTCTTTTGAATTAAAAAAAATCTAATTATCATTTAATAAAAAACTAACTTTATTTAAATTATCAAAAAGTATTTATAAAAAAAGTTTATTGAAATGCATTCGTTATCGTTGTTGTTTATTAAATTAAGAATACAAATTGTTTTAAAAGTACTACATTCATCATTAAAAAAATGCTTATGAAATAAGTTTTTTTTATATTCTATGATGATTTATTTAATGGCGTTTTAAAACGTTTAGCTTAGTGTAAACAATTATTATTAATTAAAGTTTACATAGCATAACAAAAAAGGAAAGAAAAAAAAACTGTTATATTTCCAACTGTTAAGTTTATGGATTCATCAAAAAGTTTATTTAAAAAAATCCTTTTTGTTGTTGTTTATAAAATTAATTGTACTAAGTTTTTTAAAAGCATTTATATTCATCAATACACTTTTCAACAATATCTTTCGATAATTTAAATAGATGTTTTTTATAGTAAACAATCATTAAAAGCAATTCTTGCTTTATTACCTGATACTTTATTTAGCTCATTTTTTTAAACGTTTTCAAAATTTTAGCCGTTGTTAAGTTGTTGCAAAAAAATAATAAATGCGTGGTCAAGAATAGAGTGCCATCGCACGCCTTTCCTGTCCACAACTGGTATATATATATAAATATATATATACACATGCATACATATATATGAGACCTATATATATACAAGTGTTCAAAATTGGACTCTCAATCCTTTGTGTTCATTTTAACTAAAAAATAAATTGTGCAAATAATTGTTATGAAAATTTGATATCTAAGGGTTGCTCAATGAACTTGATATCAGATTTTAGGGTCATTAGAAAATAAAAACAAATGTATTTTAATTTATTTTAGATGCAAATTTTTTTATTCAAGTTTAATGTTTATTTTAATCAGATTTTGATGCAAATTATTGACTTGTTGATTGTTCACTTGTTTTCACTTGTTGATTGTTCACTTGTTTTTATTAATGCCTTCACAATTGTGGACTTTCGCATATCTGGAATTCGACGTCGATGTTCTTCCACAGTTTGTAAAACATATTGCAATTGAGTTTCATCTTTTGTTAAGATTTTTATGTAATCTTTTGTCAAGATTTTTATCTAATCTTTCGGCTGTGTTGTTCACAACTTTTATAGAATTACAAATTTGTATGCTTCCTGGTATTCGGTTACTGTACTCCATGTGTTAATTGGACATTTATGAAGGATCATTGCCACATGATTGTGTTTTGATCTATTTGTTACAAAGTCATCTAAGTTCATTTTTACAATTGTATCCATTATTCCTTTACCTTCAAGCCTTTTTACCTGGGTTTTTTTAGCTGGCTTTTCAAGTGCAATCAACATTTTTTCTTTAGCTTGTTTATCAACATTATTGCTAAAAAAAGAGAGACTCACAAGGACTTCAGTTAAATACCATAAACTTTCTGCAATAACTTATATGGCAGATGTAGCAACTTCTTTGTCAAATATTTTGAAATTATCCAACTTCTTAATCAGTGTCAGGTCATTGTGAGGAGCAGATGAAGAGATGGGAGTCCGAAACCAGTGTTTCATGTAAATTGAAAAAATTGAAAGTTGCAGAAGGTTCTTCTCTTCATTCTTTGTTAAATGAAATTTATGTTAAAACAAGTATATTTTAATAGAGTAGAGTGCATTTACCATCCATCTTTCTTGGTGCATAGCACCAGGAGTACGAAAGGTTATTCCGTCTTGACCTGGAGGAGTTTTTCCTAAAAAAGTTATCGACAGTTGCAAAAATTCTTTGTAATCATTGCAAGGTTGTTTTATTCCTAGCAGCATATTTACAGCAAATTCTATTCCCGATGGCACAAGCGAACCATACACTTTGAGATCTGCATTAGATAAGATCCGAGATTCAGAATTGAATTTACTCCACTGATCACGAAATCGTAGAAATAACTTGACCTCTGGACCAGAAGATGCTCCAAAGCAAGTTTTGTAAACATGGGATAAAATCACTTCATGAACATGCTGTCGACAGGCTGTGTTTAATTAAGTCTTTCCAATTAATTTTTCAAGCAAGGTACAAGGACTTGAATGTATACCTGTGTTGCTTAAAGTAGTATCAAAACAGAGTGCCACAATTTTGTCATATGAAATGTTCCAATCTTTTAAAGCTTGTTCTGTTGCATAACTTATTTGTTCACTGGTGCATCTATCCAGTTTTGGGACTGACAACAGTTTTTCTACATCATATCCTATCACTAATATAGGCAGTCAATTCACTTCATCTCTGCTGTTCAAATCAGGTAAAAATTTTCCATCATAATGTACAGTTAATCGAACTTGTGGCTTGAATTCTAAAATGATTCTTTTTGCAACTTCTTTACGATTTTCAATATGTGCACATCGAAGAGATTCATATGATGTTGAAACATGTTCAATATTGGCACCTAACCTTTTATTGTTTGAAAAATTTCCAAACGATCAAGAGCTGAACAAATTGCTGGAGTAATCACTTTCCTTTTATTTGTTTCTTCCCTCTTTTTCAGTTTTTTTTGCTATAAATGGAACAAAGTCATCTACTTCATTATAAGTACCCTGAGAGGAGTCTGATTCTGTCAAAACTGGGTCTGTGACTGTTAAACAAGTTTTTTTTTCTTTTCTATTTAGCTCTTATTTCTCTTTCTTTGTTCGTTTGCTTTTTTTCTGTCTAAAATACGCTGATCTTGTTTGAACAACTGATCTTATGTAGCCTTTTCTTCCTTCTCTTTGGAGCATAAGAAATGTCTTGTCTTCTTCTATTGTGATTAATTTTAAAGCATCTTCATGAGCAATATCAAATAGTTCTTTGATTTCTTGAGAAAAAGTTTCTTCGTTTTTTTGCTGAATTTCTGTTTTGCGGCCTTTATTTTTTGGAATTACAGGATGATGCACTAATTTTGGCAGTAGTACAATACTGATGCAATAACTTATGTGGATGATAAAGTATTACAGTAGGTTTTTTGAATTCCAGCCAACTTATTTTATTTTTAACTTATCAATTTTCTAAAAAAAATGACAAAGTGTATTATACATAATGACTCATAAGATTAGGAAATAATAAAATATTGATAATATTCTCAACATAATTAGTAGAATAGATGTGATAAGTGATGAAAAGTATGAAAAATTTTGTGTTCGAGCAATCTTGCAAAATTAAAAACTGGCTAAGCAACCCCTAAACATTAACATATTGTATCGAAAATTTCCTAATATCATTTTTTCATTAAATGGAACCAAATAAAATGTTGAGAGCATAAGAAAGAAATTTTTTTTTTTTTTAAATGCATTTATTTGTCACTCTAATATATATATATATATATATATATATATATATATATATATATATATATATATATATATATATATATATATATATATATATATATATATATATATATATATATATTAGTAGAAAATCACTTAACTAAATTTTTTTCCATTTGACACTGTGTTTCATCAACAAAGATTCATCAGAAATGAATGATCAAATTAATAAAACTTCAATTTATACCAAAAATTAAATTATAGGAAGTTGCAAATGTCTGCTCCATGCTGTCAAAATATATATTGGAATTAAAAGAAAAAAATATTGATGATTTTATACTGAATTGGTCTATCCTTAAAACAGCGCCTGCATATAACAATATTTCCAAAAAATGCATACTATGCCTACAAGAAAAATTTGAAATAATTACACATGCAAATCAAGAATGCTTATTAAACAAAAGATCGGAATTAATTTCTAAATGTAGGCACGAAAATAAGTTTTTCCTAAAAAACTATAAAAATAAATGAGTTCAAATAATATTTACATTAACTACCCTTTTTAAAAAAACATTTTAAAAAAATAGCATAAGTAATCATTTCTAAAGAATTCTTTTTATAATAGTGTCAGTAAATTCCACAAATGTGTGAAAATTTACAGTAGTTAAGACATTTGCAACTTCCTGTAATTTAATTTTTGGTATAAATTGAAGTTTTATTAATTTGATCATTTATTTCTGATGAATCTTTGTTGATGAAACACAGTGTCAAATGAAAAAAAAATTTAGTTAAGTGATTTTTTACTAATATATAATTGCTCTGTTCTTTTAAGAACATTGAGCACTCTATTGTGTAGAATACTTTTTAAAGTTGTTTAAATATATATATATATATATATATATATATATATATATATATATATATATATATATATATATATATATGTATATGTATATGTATATATATCTACTATAGCATATTTATATTAGCACAAACCAAATAAAACAAACAAACAAAAAATTAATTTTGATATGTTTTATTTGCTTAGTAGGATTAGAACCCTCAACAAATGGTGATATAACAGTCACGCCTTATAAGTGATTGACATTTAATCAACCTAAGCGCTTTATCAACTTGTAGATTCTTTTATTTTATTAAGTTAAGTTAGTTTAATTTTCTCGTTAAAGTAGTTAGGTTTTTTCAGCGCATTTTTTAAAACACGCTAATTATCAATATATGTTAGAAAAATTGTATGTGTGATCATATAAGGCCTGCAACCGCACGCATCTCCAGAGGAGGCTTTGATGAATATATTGCATAAAGAGTCTTAAAATTGTATGTAAAATGTATGCAAAATTGTATGTAAAATGTATGCAAAAATTGTATGTAAAATGTATGCAAAGAAGTATTTTTTTTATTGAAATTTGTTTTTAGAAAGTATATATAAAAATAGGTAAGATTAAGTTTAATAAAAATATATACAAAACTTTGATTTAAATGCAGTTACAGAAAGCTAGGTTGTATTCAAAGCAATTAAATTAAGTATAAGTAACTTAATGAAAAAATAAGCTATATTTGATTTATTTTTTTAAAATTTGATAATTTAAAAAATGTTTTAAGACAAAAATCTAAATGAGGCAACAAACCACAACTTTACCAGGCTAACATTTAGTAAGCTTTTAAAAACATGGCACTGAATTTGAGTATATAATTTGGTTCTATAAAACCCAGATATACCTATAGCACCTACCTAGTTTAAGCAAATTTATCTGGAATTTTTTTTCAAATATAACATTTAAAGATCTGTATTTTTGTGTGTTGTTTTTAACAGAGGATATATTCAATGTATGACAATGTTTTTTAAGTTTATTTACTCTTTATTAGCACCATTTGTTATTAATTTATATTTGTTTTTGTTTAGGAGTTTGTTCTGACAGTTCAGAGAGGTGAAAATACTGATAACAGCTGGAAGGTACTTTTGGATATTTTTGATGTGTAAAAAATGGTAGTATATATATTGTAAATCGGTGTATGGGCTTTATTAATTGCAACTTTAAATTTTTTTTTTTTCTTCTGTAGGTTAACATCCACAGTTCCACACTGTGTTCCACAGTGTTTTACTGTTTTCCATAATATCATTTATAGAAAATTTTGTAGAAAAGACATTGAAATGCCTTAACTTTGAAATTGACTATAGTAGAGGCATTGACAACCTCATTCGGCAGAGCATTTCTAATTATTTGCAACCTGATTGTTGAAAAAGTTAAATCGAACTGGTCAATTATTTGCAGTATCGCTAATTGCTTGACTCTAGTGCTTTAGGGTTATCTGAAAGTTGAACACCAAGGTTGTTTTCCAATGTTTATTCTAACGGAATTTTTTTAACTACACTATTTGAGTCATTTCATCAGTGAAATAGGTATAAAGAACAGATTTGGTTAGGTTGATGTGTATAAAATAACATTTTTTGATGTTAAGTTGCATGAACCATATTTAAACCCAATTGACAATATTATCAATGTCAGCTTGCTTTTGATGCCAATATGGTATGGCAAATTATTAATATAGGGAAATTTTATATGGCAAATTATTATATAGTGTTTTAGCAAGAACTAAGCTTTGTGAAGTGCTAATAACCTGTTGTTTTTTTTATGCAGTGATACGAAAGAGTACATGTTGAGAAGTTTAAAACTTTATTTAAAACTTTGTCCTTAATCCTTTACAATTTAAGCTTTTTTATTATTATTTAGTGATTTAACTTTGTCATGTGTCTTGGCAAAATCGAGGAAAAAACAGCAGGAAGCTTATGTGATGCAGAGTAGGTCAAGAAATCAATAATTTCAAGTAAGTTTGTTAAAGCAGGAATTTTTGCTGACAATTTTGTGTTGACATTTGGAGAGCAAATTGTAATATATTAGGTGGTGCTTAATCTTATCTTTACCCATTTTTTCCATTATTTTATTTTACATAGTAAAGAAGAGTAAAGAAGTGATATACCAAGTAAAATAATATGTAAAATGATCTGAAGTTTGTTGGTTTAATTGGTTTTTAAACAATTTTGAGTTACTTCCTCTAAAAGCTTTATCAGTGTGTAGACTTATTTGATATTCACCAATAGATTTATAACTTTGTGCTTTAAGATCTATTTGAGCAGATCAAATGAAGTATTGAACAAAGAAGCAGAAGAACATTTGACAAATTTTGATATATACTACAGATAAGGAGGCTACATTAATTGTGGTTATAACCCTCTCAACTTTATAACTCCGAAACACGAACTTTGACGAACAAGGCCGCTGTGCTGTTTTGACCCTTGATATAAATGTATTATATATATATAAATATTAATATATTTTATATATATAATTTATTAATATATATTATATATATAAGATATTAATACATTTTATATATGTAAATATTAATATATTATATATATATATATATATATATATATATATATATATATATATATATATATATATATATATATATTTTTTAAAGAATGGTTGTTATGTATATATTTATGCATAGATATTTATCTATTCATACATATTAACTTATTTTGTTATATTTCATTCGTTACTTTTAAGTTACAACATCGGTACAATGATTTTGCTACACTTTACGCTTCACTCACTGTAAGTTTTCAAATTATTTCTGAATTACAAATTTATGTGTATATATATTTCTTTATTTTTTTCATTAACAACATGGCTGAAGGCAGCCACTATTAGTTATTTGAGTTATTTAAATGTTTAATTTATTAAAAATTTGTTTCATTAGGGAAAAAATTCTGATGAGAAAAAAAACCCGATGCGAAAAAAAGATACAAAAGAATATAATAGTAATAATAAAAAAGATAATAAGCGGATACAACTTTGCTCCATGGTGATCAAGCAGTATTGAATTTTGGTAACATGAGTTGATTGATTGTTTAAACAGTGACCGTGGTAGTATTTATAAAAAAAGGGAAAGAGCAACTTTACAACAGCATGACAGAGATTCAAATTTGGCAGCACTGCACTTTCTTTAAATTAAGGTTCAAATGTGCTTTTGAACCTTAATTTAAAGAAATAGAAAATGAAGCAAGGAGTAAGAAAATGGCAAGCACAATAAAGAAAAACTAAAAAAGCCTAACAGCTAATGCTAACTTTACAATGGATTGTATATATATATGTTGTTATTGAAAAATAATTAGAAAAGAAATAAAATAAAGTAAATGAACCTAGTAGTAGAGTGTTGTCATTCGTCAAGTATATAGAGTAGGAATATCAACAATATTGTTATTAGCATTAAACAACTGAGTTTTGTTAAAATTCATCTGCAAGTCTCAACCTGTCACAGAAGAGAGATCACATTAGATTCACATTTTTGTTGAGACTGTAGTATAAAGTAGTCTCATTAGAAAATAAGTTTATAAATAACTTTTAAAATTTAGAAAGTATAAGATTTAAAAATTAGCCACATGAGTGAATAATATTAGAGGTGTAACAAATATTCAGTTACTGTTAGGTATTTGACCTAATCTGCTACCCCTTTTACTATTCCGTATTCGGCCAAATATTGCAAACTATTTGGCCAAATACCAGATTGCAAAGAAAAAAAATACATAAAAACAAATCACATATAACTATTTTTTTTAATTTTTCTTATTTAACAAATATTTAGCATATTTGATACTTAAAATTTATAGGTGGTAAGTTATGATATAAAACATTTTCATCCTTTGATAATAGCAACTGATTGCAAATTCCTCAAAAATTATGCATATATATATATATATATATATATATATGTATATATATATATATATATATATATATATATATATATATACATATATAAATACATATATATATATATATATATATATATATATATATATATATATATATATATAATATATATATACATATATATATATATACATATATATATACATATATATATACATATATATATATACATATATATATATATATATATATATATACATATATATATACATATATATATATACATATATATATACATATATATATACATATATATATATACATATATACATATATACATATATATATACATATATATATATACATATATATACATATATATATACATACATGCTGATTTTCCGCTAAATTTTGCTGGGACAAAGGGGTACTGTTGTCCAAATTTCTTTCCTAGAATAGGCCCTGTTAGTGCTAGTAGACACCAGCAATTGTTCATTGTTGTTAAGCAGCTATTCACTAAGATGGATTAACTTTTCGCTAACTTAATTTTTACTCTAAGGAAAATTGCGACCTGTTACACACATTACAATCATTCTAAGAGTGTTAATATTTTTTGTTTTGTTTTGCTGGCTGTGTTTTAACTAATCCCTTGAAATTACTTTTGGAACATGCATCAATAAAAAAAGCAACTGTAATTTGACATCCCCATTAAAGTTAAACCATGCTTTAAGTTCAGGTTGTTGTGAAGATATCATTTTTAATAAGTTTGGAGGTCTTTGTGATATATCTATCTATAGCAATTTCTGAAATTACCTCAGAAATGCAAGAAATGATAATCCTTGATAATAGTAATAATATGAAAATCAGCGGACAAATCATATATTAAAAAATATTGTAATAAGATTAACTAAATACTAAAATAAGACCAGATAAATGCCAATGAGTTGTTAAAAAATTATTTTGGGTGATAAAGCAATAATATTAGTTGTGATATAAAACGAAGTACGAAGCGGGAAAATATTGTTTAGAAGTAAAGTCTTCTCTACGGTCCGAATTAAAGGTAACTTTGAGACCATATCTAAATTAAAGTTTCCGAAAAAGTAAAGTTTTCTCTGCGGTCCGAACTGAACGTAATTTTGAGACCATAACAAAAACAACAACAAAAAGACGTCCATCAACAAAACATGTCGAAAGCCGCTAGTCAAAAAGAATCGCTCTTATATATATATTTTTTATATGAATCCTAAAATGAAAAAATAATCACACATGATAACCATATATACATAACATACAAATCTGCATTTAACATTCCAACCACATACTATATATTAAAAGAAAATATTACCTAAATAAGAATGAGTTCAAACAAAGATAGTTCATCTTATAAAAGAACAAAAAGCATGCAAACGATGTAAAAAGGCTATATGTGCATAAGGGTGTATAGGTGTAATGTGTAAGTCCGTACTGTTTATGTCGTTCAGTAGAGTCATGTGTTGTTAGTAACCAGCGTAAAAGATTTATCTCTTAACTACACTAAGCCAGCCCATTCATACTCCAGAAAACCATGGTAGATTAAACACCTATGCATGGATTTATAACTGACTTATGACTAAAAAACTAGCCCATGCGTCTTCCAGAGACAAACAACTTCTGCGGTGACAGTAATTGTGATTTGGAAAATAGTCGTGCTCAATGAACGTTACACTAACCCTTACGGGCTAGGCCAAATATTATTTAATGTTTTGAATAATAAGAATAGATAAAAAAAGATTTTTTAATAACAATATAATAACTGTAGTGAACAATCGAACTCAGTGAACATCTGATTACAGTTAAAAAAAAATGTTTTCTCTAATTTTTGAATGAACAGCTTTGCTATACTAATGGCTCTGTTTTTTTTATCTAAAGAAAACAATTGTTTCAACTTTATTTTTTTCTTTGTTTATTTATTACATAGCTTGTCTGATGTAAATCATTTTTTAAACTTTTTATTAAAATGCTTGTTATAACGATGCAATTTAACTTATATTTATCTTTTATCATTGTTATTTATCTTTTATCATTGTTATTTATTTTTTATCATTGTTATGTATTTTTTATCATTATTATTTATCTTTTATCATTGTTATTTATTTTTTATCATTGTTATTTAACTTTTATCATTGTTATTTATTTTTTATCATTGTTATTTAACTGTTATCATTGTTATTTAACAAAAATGTTGTTTAACTTGAAATATTATCTTCATTAATCAAAGTTAAAAATACTTCAAACAGTTACAGTTAAAACTTAATTATAAATAATAATATAAAACAACGACTTTTGTTTGTCATGATAAATCCCCTTCTAGATAGGTTGGACCTGCTCAAACCCAAACTTGTAGTGAATGTATGCATTAAATTCCTCTGAGGTTTTATTTTGTTGATTATATTATTTAGGGTAGGTGCATTGGGTGTACATATATTGATTAATTTAGCTCTAGGCACACCAAGATGTATATACATTGAAGGAATTTGGTATTAGTGCAAGTACAATACCTGCTTTTGCAATTGATACAGCAGATTCTTTATGCCTTGGGCAGGCAGTTTAAAAAACTTCAGAACTTTTTAGAGTGCCTGATTTAAAAAAAAATTGAAGTTTATCAAGTAAACTCAGTATAATTTAACTATTAAAGTTTTCATCAAAAAATGAAACTAAAAATGAGTTTAATTTTTAAATAAACTGTATTAAGTTTGGTTTGAGATGCAGCAGTTCTAAGCTCTCTAAGTATCACTTTGAAAGTACACTGTCTGACTCAAAGTTTGGTATAATACCTTTTAATAGAAATTAGTCAGTTGTTTAAAATAAAAAATTACGCAAAATCAAGAAATCTCAGAAATACATTTAAATACAGAAAATCTTTATAAAATCTGGTACAATTATTTTGAATGAGGTGTTCTATTTTTGCTTAAAAAGTTGTTATGATATTTAAAGCAATAACATTAAATTTTAACAATTTTAGATGAATTTGAGTGGTACAGACCTTGTTTTACCTCCAAAAAAAAAGTTTGGAAATATGGATAGCACATTTTTACATGAACGACGCATGGCTTTGCAGGTAATAGGATATTATATTTTCAATATATGTTATAATGTGCTAATATTAATGTTTATGTTGTGTAAAACAATATGTTCAATAATATTTTTATTAATAATTGTACATTATAATAGTTTTTAAATATTATAAATGATTATTATATATTATAGTTATATTAGTGATGTCCTGTGTACCCGGTTCGGACCCAGAAACCTGTAATTTGGCTGTTTTTCTGGGTACCTGGAATCGACCATTTTGTTGCAGTACCTGGCACTGGATATCTTAAAAATTTTTATTCTAATAAGAATTAACCTTAAGTGGTGTAACTATTTGTTTTAGTGGTACTTTAAATGGTGTCGAAATATTACTAACAGGATTTTATTTTTTAATTTAAACTTCAACCAATAAATTTCTTGATGTAAGTCTATGTGTGTAACGGAGTCGATAACCACAAAGTCCTATTTACTCAATATAAACATGTTTCATAGAATATCTAAAAAGTTATAATTTTGAAAAATAACCAGAATACATTGCAAAGAGGAAACTGATTTACATGGGTATAAAATCAGTAACACAAAATGAAATAATTAGAGAGAATGCAAAATAAAAGACAAGAAAAAAAAGAAAAAATTTGAATAGCTTCTTTTTATTGTGTGAGAGAATTTGTTCGCATAATTTTTAGTAATTTACTATGAATGAGATTGATACTTTTTTGTTTACAATAACTAAACGTTTTCAAAAGTTTAAAGTAAACAAATATTTACAATAAACATGTAAGACTTCTAACATATTTATCATAAACAATTGTTTAAAAATATATTTAAAAATATTGATATATCTCTTAATCTTTTAAATTTTTATTACATCACTTTTGATTAACTAGCGCATATTAGCGGTTATTTAGTGTTAAATTACAAAAAAGTAAATGTTATAAATAATGCCTCAATTATAAAACAAAATTAGTTAGCCGGAAAAATATTTTCGAAGTTGATTGAGTTAGCTTTAATTTTAAAGCTCTTGATGTTTTTGACTTTAACAACTTCAGGCGGCAAGTTATTTCAAATATTAACAACCCTGAGGGAGAAAGAATATTTACGGACATTGAGTTTACACTTTAGCTTGTGTAATTTGAATTTGTGACTTCAAGTGTAAATATAGTTGTTTATTAAAAAGAAACTTAATATATTTAAACAAATTTAACTAGCACAAATTAATCAGCATTATTTTGTGAAAACGATTCAGCGCTAAAGATTTCACAAGCTTTTATTCCAATTTTTAAAATGGATCTGGAGTCAGTTACCCAGACTCTAACCCAGTATTTACTTCCGGGTACCCGGAATCAGGGACTCGGCATAAACTGGTTTCGGCACATCTCTATTTAAATTTATATTAATAGTTATATATTACGTTTATTATAACTCCAAAATATAATTATAATTTTAAGTTTTGTTTTCTGTTCAAAAAATGATTATTAAATTCAAAGTTGATTAGACAAAATGGTCATCATTTTTTTTAATAGTTAAAATAAATTTTAAAATTTTCATTATGATTTTTAAATTTTTTACAATTCTTTAATATCTGTTAAACATCTAATATATGTGCAAAATCTGGTATCAAACAATACTAAACTTATATATTAAAAGTCTTTTTTTATACACAAGCATTCAAACATTTGTCCAAATCCTCATAATCTACTATTTATGGCTATATTATGTTTTATTGCATTTGAAAAAGATCCATAAATTATCTGGCAAACAAATTTCTCTGGTGATGGTAAGTTTTAGTAATTCATATTAAGGTTTTTTTCTGGACCATTATATATAATCTGCAAAAAGACTATAGCAACCTAGTGAACCATAAGTTTGTACATTGTCTTCTCTCTCATTGAACATTTGAGTAAAGCAACCAACAGAGTTTCGTTTACTTTTATGTGAACTTATTAACAAAACAAAATGCAGATTTACATGAGTTTGGTATTAATACAAAATGCAGTTAACCATACAAAACGCATTCCAACTGGAAGTAAACTTTGGAAGAGAGATCTATAAAATTTAAAAAACTTTAAACTTTAATATTTCTTTCAGGCTGAGCATTGATATCCAAAGTGGATATCAATGCCCAGTTCAGTTCACAAAATGTCTAGGTAAAAAAAAAAAATGGTTGTAAAAGGATCTCAAAATAACATGTTTTAAATTTTTAATAAAGTTTTTTTTGTGACGAGTGAAAAATCATATAAAAGCACTTACTAATGTTTAATGGTTCAACTAATCATTAATGGTTCAAATAATGTTTAATGGTTCAATTAATATTTAATGGTTTAAATTTAGTAATGTTGATATTTTAAACAAGTATTTTTATTCTGTCTCCATAAAAGAATATGCAAATCTAGGTAATTTTGAAGCCCAAAAAATAGCAGATTTTGGAAAATACCTGTTGACCAATCACTTGTAAAATTATATTTGTCAAAATTAGACATTCAGAAATTTGGTTTGACAGTTTTATTCAAAAGTTTGACAGTTTTTCTGTACCACTTTCAATTATTTATCAATGAAGTTTAACAAACAGTGATCTTCACGAACTCTGAAAAATGGCTAATGTGAGTCCTTTAAATAAAAATGGAAGTAAACTGTAAGCAAATAATTATCCTTGACATCTTTACCTTGCAAAGTATTAAAAAAGTTATTATTAATTGTAAATTGTAAGTCAGGTCTTGCGAGTCAGGCTAAAGTAGATGTAGCAGCACTCCGTTGCGAGTCAGGCTATTTGTCAGTTTATATAGCAGCACTCCGTTGCGAGTCAGGCTATTTGTCAGTCGATGTAGCAGCACTTTGTTGCAAGTCAGGCTATAAGATAGTCGATGTAGCAACACTCCTCGCATGATTTACAGTAAAAAAAAATAAATAAAAACATTTTATTTAAAAAAATAAAAATAAAAACATTAAAAAAAAAAAATTAAAATAAAAACATTGTTTAGATTGTTAAAAACATTCAGAATCTTTTTAAAAACATTCTGGTCAATTAAATTTGCCTTTTTGCGGTTTCTTTAAAAAACAATTAATTTGTAATTAAATTAATGATTTTTACTTTCTGACAACACGCAAATGTTGGACGAAAGTCAAAAGTAATTAAAAGTAATTAAAGTTGGCGTATTTGTTGGCATAAGAATCATTTTTTTCCTTCCGTACTCCCAAATGCAACAAGCTATATATTTATATATATATATACATATATATATATATATATATATATATATATATATATATATATATATATACATACATATATATATATATATATATATATATATATATATATATATATATATATATACATACATATATATTATATATATTATATATATTATATATATTATATACATTATATACATTATATATATTATATATATATATATATATATATATATATATGTATATATATTATATATATAATATATATATTTCTATAGTTTGACATCTGAACTTACCGTTTGTAGTAAAAAATGGCTCTTAACTAATCTGACATGTGGCAAGATAAAAGTTAGGTACAATGTCAAAAACAATTAATTCAATTGCGAAAACTAAATTTATTGTTTTTTTAACACCACAAAAATGCAAATTAAGAGACTAGAATGTTTTTAAAAACATTCTAAATGTTTAAAAAAAGTAAAAACATTCTGAATGTTTTTATTTTTATTTTTTTTACTGTAGAACATATGAGGAATGTTGGTACATGACTATCTTATGGGCTGCTGTTACAAGGGAGTGTTACTACATTGACTATCTTATATCCTGCATCTACATGAGTGCTGTAAATTGGCTGAGGTTTGGTTTGAGCAGGCAGTCTATCAAATAATAAAAAAATACTGTAAAGTTTTCAAACTTTTTCTGGTCTTTGTTTGTTTTTTAAAATGAATTTTTTTAAAAACAAACATAAAGTTGACATTTTATGGGAAAATTCAACTTGTCCAAACAAGAGTACATATATGTAGCCCTCAGAGTTAGAAAAAATGAGGTCAGTAATTGAGGCAATCAACTGCCGACCTAAAACTACTAGAGGTCGGCAAAAAAAACTCTATAAAACAGGGTTACCATAAAACATGTAATACAGATAATAATGGAAAATAATAAAAAAGATCATAAATTAAATAGTTAATTTTTGCATGATCTTCTTTTACTGCAATTGCGCTTTGTATGTGCGTGACATATTCAAAATGCACTTTTCAACTGTTGTTGGCAGCTCTTCACTGTGTTTCCACACATATCAGTCATTAGACATCATCAGTGGGAAGTTAAACCAAATTCTCAAAGGCATCTATGGGAATCAATATTTCCCAACATACAGTTATATAACATATATAACTGTATGTTGGGAAATATTGATTCCCCGCTCATTGACAATCTTGTTCAATAAGTTGATAGGGTGTTTTCTTTGTTGTAGACAAATATCCTTAATTTTTCTATCAATCTTGGGTCAGCACTCAGCCTGACAGAAAAGGGATGTTTTATAATAACTAATAACCTTTTTCTGCCACAAGCACCGCTAGCAAGTTGTAAAGATGTCAAAATCAGGTTTTGCTTCACTCTCTTCACCGTGCTTTGAGAAATATTGAGATATCTCAGCTATTGTGACATGCTTGTATTTTTAATAATCCACAAATTTTACTTAGTTTTCGTGGAGAAAATATAACATGCCTTTCCAATTCCTAAAAAACAAAGGAAATGTTCAATAAGATTGCGTACTTATCCACAAAAAATTTTATTTTCAAAGGTACTATTTCATAAAGAGCAATGTTGCCACTTATAAAATAGTATCTTTGGCAATGTTGCCAAAGTAAAAAATAATGAAAAAAAAAGATTATGCGAGAAGCAAAAATTTTTAATGGCAAGTCACTGTAGAAATAAGGTCAGTGATTTTTGCCGACCTCAAACACTTTAAGATCGGCTGTTAGGTTGGCATTGCCGAATGCTGAGCCTGATTCCAAGGTCTGTAGAGTGATTTCCATTAAGCAACTTTTTATCATTTTTCAACTTTTAAATTATTCTTCAAACGGTAAGAAAAAAGAATTAATTTTTTAAAAAAACACATTAACTTTTAAATGACGAATTTGTAAAAAAGTTTGTTACAAAAGTCTGAATGACAATTATGTTAGATATAACCACTTTTACTAATGAAATAAGCTCAAATAAAATTAAAATCTACGAAAACTTAATTTAAAGCTAATTATTTTATAGAAATATTTAGTAACAGAAAGCAAAATTGTTTGTAGTTAACAACTTAATAATTTTTTTTTTGTATATGAACAAAAAAAAACCATAAATGAAATATATACTAAAAGTTTTTTATTATCTTGCGAGCACCAAAATATTTATACAACTTTTGATTGCAATAAAAGAAAATTTACCTAAATTTCTTTTTAAATAATAAAAAAATAAATATATAATAATGAAAAAAATTTTAGTTTTATTTTAACTTTATTTTATATTATGATATTTTACTTTCATTTTAATGATTGATTTTTTCACTTGAAAAAATCAATCATTAAAATAATATTTGCTTGAAATATTTGCTTGAAACAAAGATCATAATAATATAATTTAATTCTAATAAAAAATATGACTAATTTAATAAAAATATATAATTTTGTTCTGATAAAAAAATATGTAATTTAATTTTGATTTAAAAAATTTATAATTTTATTCTGATTAAAAAAATATATTTAAGTTTATTAAAATTAAAGTTAACTTATCTGTCAATTTTATTTAAAAATATTACTAAATATTGTTCAATATTTAAATTTTACTTGTTCTTAAAAAAAAATTAGCTCATTTTTATGGCAATTGTTTTTTTGGTTTTTCATCGTAAACATTTTTTTTTTACTCAAAATTAAATTTTAAATAAATCTGTTCCGAGTAAAGATGCCATGAATTTTCAGCAGATTATTCGACAACACTTAATTATATTGAGGGCTCCGACCTGCTCCACTGCAGTGCATAAGTCAACTACTCTGTGGGCATTTATAAACAGGTTGATTCGCAGCATGCATTATTTGTTGAATGATACACCAAATATTTTACCTACATTTATGCCTAAAAGTTTCATACTCTTCAAACCATTCAGAAAAGTTCAAAGATAACCAGCTCAGGTATATCTTGCACTTCTGAGGTAATTTCAGAAAATGCTTTATAGATTGAATTATTATAGAAAACTCTAAACATATATAAAATGTTATTTTCACAACAATCTGAACTTAAAGCATGGTTTAACTTTAATGGGAAAGACGATTAAACAATTGCTTTTTTTATTAAGTCGCCGAATATTCGTGACATCACTACTTCTAAGGCTGCATCAAGAATTTGCACAAAACGTTTTAAAGTTAAACTTTTTTTTATAACACAAGTTAAGGCGCAGCGATTATTTTATAACAAATGATATACACAGTGATGTAATTTTAATAAATGCTGTTTAGAAAAATAATCTTTGCTTTCACAACAAAATCGCTAATAAAATAATAAACTTTTCATAAATAAAGTAAAGAAATTAACATAATGTTTTTATTTGTTACTAATTTTTTTTAAATAAAAAATCATTTTTAGTTGCAAACCTGCAATTAGAAATTTAAGAAATAATCATTTCAAAAAATTTAACATTTTAATTCATTTATACCAATGTTGTGAAAAGAAAGAAATTTATCAAACATTTTTAAAAGTCTAATAATGTAAATTGAAGTATTTAATTTAAAAAAAATTTAAAGAAAGTAAACATTCCCTAATAGTAATAATGAAAAACGAGTTAAATAATATTTAACCTGTTTTTACAGTTTTTTAGTTAAAAAATAAAAAAATAAAGAGAATTTTATGACGTCAAGTTCACATTAGGCTAATGCATTAAGCATTTTTTATTTGAAGCAAGGCCTGCATATATATATATATATATATATATATATATATATATATATATATATATATATATATATATATATATATATATATATATATATATATATGTATACATATGTATATATATATGTATATATGTATATGTATACATATGTACATATATATATATATATATATATATATATATATATATATATATATATATATATATATATATATATATATATATATATATATATATATATATATATGTATTCTTTCTCAACTAATTTTAAATAAATTTCAAGGATGACTAATCTCAATCCTAATCATATATAATAAATTTTATTTTTAGGAATTTATGGATGGTGTTCTGTCTGGTTTCTTTTCACAAAATATAGCAGTTAAAAAATTTTTAGATCCGTCAAATTATTCTGATGAAATTGACAGTAAGTTTTGTATTTTATACTTCAGTTTGTAAGTTGGAATAACACATTCATTTATATTATAATAAATTTGAATGTCATAAATTCTTGTTGTCATTTCACCTCAGGGGTTGCTCAGCAACAAGCTGCAATGTTTTTTCGTTCTGAACCCAAATGGGAATTGCAAGAAAATTTAAAAGATATAGGTACAGTTTTTTTTATACTCTCTCTGTCTCTTTACATATATATATATATATATATATATATATATATATATATATATATATATATATATATATATATATATATATATATATATATATATATATATATATATATATAAATTGTATAAATTGTGATAACACAGGAAAACACAGGCTACTTGGAAGAAAATTCTAAAGCGCTGAAGCTTGTAGAAAAGAATTATTTGGTTATATGGTTTTTATAAGAGGTCATTAGTAAAACATAATCCAAGAAGTTATAAATTAGAGGACTCAGTAAGAAAGATGTCATTCATCAAGAAAGGAGTCTATAATTGTTAGCTGTAAGCAACTTTTATTCAGATTAAATTTTATGAGACACAGTAAATTTCAAGCTGTCTCAGAAGACCAAATACAATATTTGTTTGTATTTGTTCATCACACCACACCACTATGATGATAAGTGATTACAATTATGATCAGATGAACATGACAATCAGTGTATTCTATTTTTATTGTTTTGTGTAATCTTGTTATAATCCAAGACACTCATTTTTATTTACATATTTCAAAGATATTTCTAGGAATTAACAAAGACATGTTTCCTTGGTTTGTCGAAAGAATTTCGAAATGAAATAATTTTTACTTATAGTTGCAAATAATAAAACAAGTAAATAAAAACAACTTATATAGAATTGTTAATGACAGTCAAAGTTTTTCTAGCAAAAAATTGAAATTGTTTTTTAAATTTAAATCAAGTTTATTTATTTTAGGTTGGAGGTTAAGGAAAAACTATTTTGTTGTAAAATCTAAAGATAGCGCTATTAAAAAAAAGTTTCTTCTATCTTGGGTAAGATTTCAATAATGTGAAAGTACAGTCATTACAAAAATGGTCAAACATAAGTTGATATGAATCTAAAAACATGAGTTGATAAAAATCTAAAAAAGGTGTTGAATTTAAATGTTTAGGTTGAACATGGACCTGATATGACTCTTGATTATGAAACTACCTTGTTGGCACTATTGCATCTTTTAACGTCCTTACAGGTTTCTTTAAGTTTATATATATATATATAAATATATATATATATATATATATATATATATATTTATATATTTATATTTATATATTTATATATATATATATATATATATATATATATATATATATATATATATATATATATATATATATATATATCTATATATATATGTATAAATACAGATATATGTATATATAACATATATATATATATATATATATATATATATATATATATATATATATATATATATATATATATATATATATATATGTATAAATACAGATATATATATATATATAACATATATATATATATATATATATATATATATATATATATATATATATATATATATATATATATATATATATATATATAATAATAATAATAATAATAATAATAATTTATAAATGAACACAATTTTTTTTTCATGTTATTAACAATTTCTGGATTTTGCTTTTAAATTTTTTAATTTAGCATCCATATATCTACCCTGTCAATTATGCATCATGCACAGATAAAGGATCAACAGTGGTAAGAAGTTTGCACCCAACAGGTTCACTCCGGGATCTTATCTTTAAGGTAGTTATTATATTTGAAATTATTGGTATTTTTATATGTATATAATTGGTTTAAAACTAATATCAGTTCATGATATTGCAATTTAAGAGTAAAACTAAGTTGACAAATTCAAAGCTGTTTTCTTGATACAGTAATAAAACGGAAGCATTAAAGAATTGATAAATGATTCAGTATGATAATGTAGTAGGTTGATTATAGTATGATAATGATACAATAATATGTTGATAAATGATGGTATCGTTAAAAAAAGTTTCAGACTAGGTAAAAAAGTTTAAATTTTACTAATATTTCAGCGCATATTTTACAAAAGCCAACATATTATAAGATTTTTATGTTTATTATAATTTTCAAATGATCATTGATAACTTAAACAACATATTTTAATTGATTTTTTAAAAAAATAATTTTTTTGATGAGTTCAAAAATTTGCAGACAAAGCATTTATATTTAAAAAAATAGAAATTTTTCAATGATATTTAATCAAAGTTAGTTAGAAATGCATAATTACAATACTATTTTATCAGACTATCTTTATAATCAATAACGGCTTTGCATCTACGAGGCTTAAAGTCAACCATTTTAACGCAAACACTAATGAGAATTTAAGTGCAATATTTCTTTAATTTTTCCTTATAAGTTAGCATGATTTGTCAGCTTGATATCTAATATTTGACATGGTCCAATAAATAATCAATGGCATCTAATCTTAACTGAGCCAGTTGATTGATCACTTCAAAACACCAACTTTACTCTTCTTGAAGAATTTTTAGACCGATTTGCTAGTGTGTCTGGGAGAGTTATCCTAATGGTATCCAACCACAAGGCATTTTATCTTTAGCTTGAGGTAACACAATGCTTTTACCTAAGACTTTGTATATTTCTGGATCAATAGTTCGAGTAAGTTGTATTAAATTTCCAACTTAAAAATATAATACATCTTAAAAGTATAAATTAAAATTTGTACTCTTTTTTTTCACTCTGGTATATTAGCTTTTTTTGTCACTATTTTTGGAAGCTATTTTTATATTATTTTGTCAGTTTCTAACAATCATCATTTTGGTTATTGGTCTTTTATTTTATTACAATGATTTCTTCATAAAAATGTTTCTTTTATGATAATGTTTGCTTAGATCCATGTGTGTGTGTGTGTGTGTGTGTGTGTGTGTGTGTGTGTGTGTGTGTGTGTGTGTGTGTGTGTGTGTGTGTGTGTGTGTGTATACATACATATGTGTGTTAATTTAAAATATATTTATATTTGCATGTATTTTATTTTTCTCGTGTATTTTTTTTTTTAATGTTTGTTGTTATTTGTTACTAGTGCTGAATGAGGTTTCATTCATATATATATAAATATATATATATTTTTTTATTTTTGGTTTTTTTACAAAATTTTTTAGGTTGTTAGTGGTGACTTGCATATACAGCTATTGGGTGTAGTATAGAGTATGCAGGAAGGGGGAAGGAAAGGGTAATGCTAGTCATTGAAACACAATAATTTTTATTATTGCTTTTTTGAGAGTTTAATCAAACTGTGTTAACTTCTTCAAAACATCACAATGGAACAACTATGCTCATGTTGAAAAGGTCTCCTTTGTTAAGTCATAGGCAGAATTTCTTTTATTTCATGTTTTTTGTGGGCTTTCATTGCTCGACTAGTTTAAACAATTCAGATAACCTGCATAACAATATTAATAATAAATATATGATCTGTAAATTATTAATAAATATTTTATAATAATAAAGAGCATTAAAAAGCATTTTTTTAAGTGTTTTAGACTGTTTATCCAAAAACCATATTTTTATTATGAAGTACGACATTTGACATCTGCTATAGATTTTTCAAATATATGCAACTCCTGTTGCCTGCTGCCTCCTCAATATATAATTTTTCACTTAGTTATACAAGTATAAAATTAGATACCCACCAATTTTATAGCTGTACTTAAGTTATGAATATGCACTTTTTTATAACTAAAACTAGTTTTTTGTTTTAGACAAAACCTACCCTACTTTTTTGTTTTGGACATGGCCTACTATAATGACAGGCCAAGTAAACATACGGCTTAAAAAAAAACTGTAAGTGGGTTTTTTTATTTGTAATTTTCAAATTAATAATTTGTAGTATGCCGCATTCCCGAAAAAGAATGTGGTCTTTTAATTTAATATGCATTAAGCCATATTCCAACTCCACTTACACCACCAAGACCAATACTAAATCATTGCCTTCTTTAAGATGTTCTATGCCTGATGAAATGGAGGCTTTTGTGAAAGCGGATAGTATTTCTTCTTTTGAAGATTTGTGTAATAAAATAATGTGTGAAAACTGTTTACATTTTCAATCTAGTATATCAGGTATTAAACAACTTGGGTGTTCCAAAGTTTGAATATTATAGTATTGAACAGATAAAAGTATGAACTCTTAAATGTTTTTTGGTGAAAAAAAGTATTCTCCTGGATCCTGCATTTAAGTTCATTGTCAAAAACTCTTTACTTTTGATTATGTGATGATTACAAACTACCAAATTTTTTTTTTATTGTAATTCACTCCCAACAAGGCTGCAAGCAACCACTATTAAATTTGTAGTTACTAGAAAAAAAGAATAGAGTTATAGAGCAAAGAAACTGTTGACAGAAGACTTGAAAAGTTGAAGGTTGTATGAGTCAGGAAAACATGAAGGTGGTAAAGAGTTCCAAAGAGTTAAATTGCGGGGAAAAAACTGGAGGAATATAGGTTTCAAGAGCATGCAGGGACAGATACAGTAAACAAGTGAGAATTTAGGTTCAAAGGGTCAAAGACCTTGCTTATAACAGAAAGAAGACTGATTGGATGATAATTGGAGGGGTCAGAATGTTCACCTGAGTTTTTGAAAATTGGAACAACATATGCCATTTACCAGCAGGCAGGAAAACAAGACTCAGTCAAGCATTTGTTAAATAGTTCACAGAGAATTGAAGAGAGTCTGGACCACAAGCAGTAGAAAATTTATTCAAAATATGACTTTAGCAACAGAAGCTGGAGTGATTTGAATGTCTAACAATGGGTTAACCTGTTTAATTGGAATGGAAAAAAGAGTATGGCCAAAGATTCAAGAGTTGAATTAGAAGTAATGTTCTTTGCAAATAGTTAAGCCTTATCCTTGAGAGAGGTAATAAGATCAGTCCTATGAATGAGAGATGAAATGCTCTAGAATCTAACTTTTTTTTAGATAAGATACTTGATTTAATGAACAGAATAATGGAACTTTGCATCAACAGCACCCTTTTACATTGATTTCTTGCAATAATAAAAAGCTGTTTGTTCTCTAAAGAGTTGTTCTTCTAAAAAAATTGAAAAAATGGTTACAATTAGGTGTAGCAGCTGCACAAAAAGGTGAGAACCACAGGGTAGAATGAGGTTTGACTTGAAACCAACAATAAAAAATAAAAGCATCCATTCCTGGCTGATCCAGAAGGTTATGTAGGAGGCGCATTTGTCAGCTGAGAGACAAAATATATCAACTCAAGGACCATCACGAAGAAAATCATAAAAAGAATCCCAGTTACTACTTTAGGGTAGTAGTAAGTAGTGTGATGATTGGGTGAGTCCAAAAAGAAAGTATGAGATGAAAGATTTAAAGAGATAATTGCATGCTCAGAACCACCTAAGGGAGAACAAGGGGAAACTTAACACAAGCTAGGATCAGAAACAAGACATTAATCAAGTAGTGAATATAAATGATTAGAGTTGTCAGGAAAATGAGTCACAAAGTTAACTATATCAGTAGAAGAGATTGAGAAATGCAGAAGTTATAGGCTTTAGTGTCAGCAGGGTCAGTGGTGCTAGAGCCAAGCCATTCAGTGTGATGAGCATTAAAGTCCCCTATAACAACAATATTGACATAAAGAGAGAGAGCATGGTCAATTTGATCAGAATTACATCTAAAATTGCACTCTTGCGAAGAAGGAGAATGATAAAGAACAAAGAGAAAGGTGACAGAGTGAAGAAGTAGTGAAGAAGTTTTTTGGAGCCCTCATGAGGAGATAACAAGAAGAGTTATCTCCTAATGAGGGTACAAAAATTGCTAACATGAATAGTAATAACCAGTTTGCATTTATTTTACAGTTTTTTGCAATTCAGAGGTTGAATTCATTTATTTCGGAGGTTTAATTCATTTATTTCGGAGGTTGAATTCATTCATTTGTTACAAAAATCTTTATTTATGATTTATATATAAGTCATTATTTATTAATAACAAATACTCACCTACAGTTTTTTTAAAAGCCGTATGTTTACTCAGCCTGTCATTATAGTAGGCCATGGTTTTAGACAAAACCTACTCTACCTTTTTTGTTTTAGACAAAACCTACGCTACTTTTTTTGTTTTAGACAAAACCTACTCTACCCTTTGTAAAAAAATATGGAATCGTGAAACCTAGAGCAGGTTTGGAAATAGCTGATATACAAAGAATTGGTCGCCACATTTTAGAAGCTTTGAAGTTATTTAGAGATGTTGGTTGGCCTTTTGGTATGTTTTACATTTTAGTAATCTATAAATTATATTTTGCCAAATATTTAAATATTAATTAAACATTAAAGTATTCTTAAAAATAAATTATAATTTTTGAACATAAATATTAGTATTAATTATGTCAAATGTTGTTATTACAAATAAATATTAAGTTATTCAAGTTTATAAACAATTGTTTTCATTGAAGTAATGCCTCCATTAAAGTTTCTGTTAAAAGTAAATTGCAGTCCATTTAAAGTACATTGTTGTCCACTAAAGAAGGAATTTCTCTATGTTTTAGTTTCAGTCAAGCTAGTTGTTGTCGTTCATAATAAATTGTTATTATTCATAATAAATAAGTTGTTTTTTCCACAAATAAATAGTCTGGATATAAATAAATTGAAGAAGTTTAGTAAAACAGTTTTCATTAAAAGTTTAATATTCTCTGCATAAAGTTGAGTGTGTTCTACTAAAAGTGTATCATGTAGTATTTCTACTTGCCTGATAATAAACAATAGTTTATCACCAGGCAAGTAGAGTTAAATATAAAAATTATACAGTTTACATGGTTTTTTTTATGCTTAAACTTTTATGTCAGACATAAAGCAGAAATATAACTGAAAAGCAAAAAAAGTT
This sequence comes from Hydra vulgaris, assembly GCF_038396675.1. Taxonomy (NCBI): domain Eukaryota; kingdom Metazoa; phylum Cnidaria; class Hydrozoa; order Anthoathecata; family Hydridae; genus Hydra; species Hydra vulgaris. The sequence continues at coordinate 4,672,999 of NC_088926.1, read as the reverse complement.
TATCTGCAAATGATGCATTTAAAATAATTACATATAGTTAAAATAATATTTTAAAGTTAGACTATTTATTTAGATAAAATACCTTAATTTGGGAAATAACTTGTTATGAATCTACCAATATTTTTATAATCCTGTATATTAGGTAAAGGTGACTTGTGGTATTTTGTAGGGCAGAAGCTCATCTTTATGTATTTTTAGCTTGTGTCTCACCATATCCCAGGTGGTTATATTTTCAAGTTATTTCTCCATAAAAAAGATTAGTCTATCAAGATTTATAACATATTAAATTGATAAACACTTTACTCAACAGGACATTTACATGCTGGTAATGTCATTGTTGATGGGCATCAAACATGGTGAGTTTATTAAAGTATTATTTTTTATCTGTTTATCAGAAGATATTATTGTGTATTTAGTTGTGTTCTTAATTATGTACTTATGCTAAATAAATTATTTTAATGGGAAAGCAGAATAGTATCAAAGAAAAATTGCCCAAAAAATGGATTAATATTGAATTTTTTTTATGGAAATGTTTTTTGGGGTTAATATCGAAAATTAATTTTATGGAATGATTTCGAAAATAAAAAATAAATAAAAATTCATTTAAAAGGAATAATGTTGAAAATACCCATGCAGAATATATATATTATGATATACAGAATACATACATACGCAATAATACGAAAATTTTGATTTAGGAATAGTAAGAATGTTGCTATATCAACTGACAAATAAATAGAACATGCAAGGATTGTTGCTACATTGACTGACAAATAGATAGAGCATACAAGGAATGTTGCTACATCAACTGAGAGTTTGGTTTTGGCTGACAGTCCAACGATTGACAGTCAATTAAAAAAATTGAATCATAATCATAATTTCATGAACATCAAAATAATTAAAAATTATTCAATTTTTAATTATTTCAATGTTAATCATTTTCTTCTAATTTCAATCTTATACTGCTTTTAGGATTTTCGATAATTTTTCTTTTTTCACAATTTCAATTTTATTCTCTATTTCGATAATAATCTGGAAAGTCCTTTTTCGAATTAGTTCAGTTTGGCTGCTTTTGATACTGTTACTACTACCTATTTCAATTGTTCTATTTACTTTTTGATTTCGATATTTATTTTAGGTTGTTTGATATTGAAAATGGAATCTTAGGTTTGCCATCAGTATATCGTTCTTATATGATGGAATTGAAATGTGTTAAGGTTTCTAGTTTTTTTAAAGATATAACATTCAATAATTTTAATTAATTTATTTATAAATTAATTATTTATTTATAAATTAATTATTTATTTATAAATTAATTATTTGTTTATAAGTTATTTATTTGTTTATAAATTTTTATTTATAAATTGTTTATTTATAAATTATTTATATAATTATGATAATATAAATACTTATAACATCTTTATCATGATGATTAAAATAATAATAGATTTGCTATATATTTTCTCAGTTAAAATGGTTTAGATATTTCTTCGTAAATTGTTAAAGTTTTTTTTTTTAACTTAATATGTTTTCTACTTAATTGGTTAAAATGGTATCAAAACCAAAATTAAAAAATTGAATACAATTAATTTTAATTTTATTAAGTTTAAGACAAATTAATAAATACATTTTTTATTAAATTAAAAAAATTTTTTACTTCTTAATTATCATTTTAAAGTTTTTTTATTTCATAATTATCATTTTAAAGATTTTTTATTTTCTAATTTTTATTTTGAAGAGTTGTAGGTATGCTACTATTTTGTTATCACCACAAGTTAAAATCTTCTAAAAGTGGAGTCTTCACACCCTAGAGTAAAATAAAAGATTTTAATAAAAAAAACACACACAACTATAAAATTAATTATAATTTTTTTTAAATAGCCAGTCATATATTAAAAACTGTCCTTTGAACTCTCAGGCCAGGTTTTTTTAAAGGTTTTGATGTGAATATATAGGTCCATTTTTAGAAGTATATGTAGCTGTAATATCTGTATATTATTTCTTACTTTAAAATTAAAAAAAAAACTAGGTGAACTGTAAACTCAGTTTTCAAAACTGAATAGCAATATTGTTGTCATTGCGATATTGTTGTCATATTTGCAGAATCCAATAACAGTATCTCCGTGTCATTCTAAAATAAGAGAAAAAGTATGCGCATTATGCTACAAAAAATGAGTAACCTTTGTAACTAGTAATACTTAATTAAGAACTCTTTTAGTTCACTTTGTAAATAATTTTTTTTTCTGAATGCAACTTCTAGGATCCAGTTTTTGCGTCTGGAATTTGCTCAACATGTAAAACAGTTCAGTATACTTTGCCCTTCAGTATACATTGTCTTAATAACTAAATGCTTTTAAATTCATAAAATTGCTTAACAGTGTGGTCTTAAAAACTCTGGCTAGAGGAAAAGAGTTTTGCTTATGCCTAATATGTTCAATTTTTTTTTTCTAATTTAAGGTAGTTAGTTATTATTACAATAAAAAAACTATTTAAACTAATTGATTTTGATTAAAACCATCTGCATTCCAAACCTCTGATTTGAAGATTTGAAACCAATGTTTTGTTGAAATTTAAAGTTTAAAAAAAACACAAATGTACAGCCCAGATACAAAAGTTAAATTTATGTATATTAATTAGCTATAGAAAACTATTTAATATGTTCATGCTGACGATAAAACCGTGTTATTTGGATGGTGTTAAGGCCAAGTGGACTAACCTCAGTTTTTGAGCTTGTTCAGGAAACAGTTTTTTTAATTAACTATAAATATATATTTAATAAAAAAAAAATTTTTTTAACAATAATCTATGTTGTTGATGGGTTAGTCCACTTTGTTATAAATAAAACATAGTCTTATTAATGCAGAAACACAATAATAAAAACCCGAAAATTGAAGGATTAGTCCACTTGGCCTTTACACCATCCATTTTTAAAGAGTATGGTATTGTTATGGTAAAAAACTACAATAAAAGAAACTGCAGTTGACAGAAAACATTAAGAGCTTGTCAACTTTTTGGAGTTTATGTCAACTTCATGACACTGTTTTATTGCTGTTTTATTTATTTATGCCCCCTAAAGTGTGACATAATTTATGGTCGTCCATAAATTACGTCACACTTTAGGGGGCAGGGGTAGGTGATTTTATGACAATTTGATACAAGGGGGAGGGGGGTCTAGATTTTGTCAACATTTTTTTTTAGTTTTAAATCTAGAGAAGACTTTCTTTTAATTAAAAGAGACCAAACCAAAACCCTCAGCTGATGTATCAACATGTTAATTGCAAAATCAACTACGGCTAAATCTTACTTAGTCTATGTGTACACTCTGTTAACGGAGTAGTTACAGCCTGTTAATGGACTGTTACGGCTGTAACTGTCTATGTGCAGTGCACATGCTGCGCTTTGACTTTATATGGTAAGAACTTCATTTAGTGCACAAAAGTGTGCAGCAACAAAAAAACAACCTTTGTGCACTAACTAAAAAAAAATGATTATTTTGATACTGAGGGCCTGGAACCCTTGGTTTACTAGCCTGAAGCAGAATCCACTTAGCCAATTATATTTATAAAACAATATTTTTTCATGGATAACATATTATAATGTATTATTATGTATGATATATATTTTATATATATATATAATATTTTGAATGTATTATATATCGGAAGAATAGGTTTTTAAAATTGGTAACATTAGGATAGCGATTTAGGATAGCAATGTTAATTTATACAATTTTACACAGAACTATTGGGGTGAAAAAAAGCATTAAACAGACTGAAAATTACTAATCAAGTACCTCAAAGAAGCTCAGAAAATTATAGACATTATATTTAAAATTGTTTTATATTTTGTAAAGTTTTTTACACCTCCCTTCCCTTCCCCCCTCCTTTGAAAATTTTTTATTTTGCGGGAGGGATGGGAAAGGCGGGTGGGGGGTGGGGGAATTACTGTGTAATATTGGGGGGGGGGAGGGTAAATAAAGTGTTACAGATGCATTACAAGAATGGGGGAAGGGGAGGTCAAAAAAAGTTAAAAACTGGGTGATGTAATTTATGTACAACCGCTTAAATGTTTGCAATAGAATGTTTCTACTTTCAAGAACTATTTTCAAGAAACATGGATATTTAACTACTCAAAATGTTTATGATTTAAATTAAAAAAAAAATTTCACTTGCACCATGATCTAAGTCTGATATTGTTACTATAACTAGATATACATTTAACTTTCAGGAATGATCCTCGCTATGCCACTGAGTATTACAGACGCCACTGCAATAAAATTATGCCATTGCAATTAAATTATTAGGCGTTAAAATTTTTCCAATTTCATTTGCAAAATTGTTTGAATAAGAGAATTTTAGAAGACTAATCTTCTAAAAACAACTTGTGTGTTTATAGAAAAAGTTTAATCTTGATATCGCTTTAAATAAAATGAAAATATAGATAAATAGCCTTTTTCATAATCTAATTGAGATTTCTTGTTATAACAATTTTCAGTTAGAAGCTTATGTTATGTGTAAACAACATATAAGACATAAATAGAAACATTTTTATGGCTAACTTTTGCAAGTCTTTGAGTATATTAAGTAAATTTAATAATTAAGTAACTTTAAGTTACTGTAGTTACTTAACAGGTTGTTTTGATTTAGTTTATAGGTAAATTTACTGTGATAAACTTATCCATTCTGCAAATTAAACTAAATATGACTTTATTTGGTTATAACTAATACTTTGATATTATTGGCTTCCACGCAGAGATTTAAAGTAATTTTACTTCAATGAATAGAAATCTCTGCGCAAGAGAGCAAATGATTATACTTCAAAATTTCCTTATTCAAAAGATAAATTTAGCGTGACTTATTTTATGAAAAACTTAGACAAAAACAATACTTATAAGAATGGCCAAAAATAATTCTAAATTAGAAAAGAAAAAAAAGCAAATAGCAAAAATAATTAAAAAAAAACAAAAACTAATCGCCAAGATGTGAAAAGCAATGGCAATCATGATACGATAAATTCTAGCCCTATATATATATAATATATATATATATATATATATATATAATATATATTTATATATATATATCTACATATATATATATATATATATATATATATATATATATATATATATATACATATATATATATATGTATGTATATAAATATATATGTATATATATATATATGTATGTTTGTATAATAGTATATATATATGTATGTATAATAGTATATATATATATATATATATATATATATATATATATATATATATATATATATATATATATATATATATATATAATTATATAACAAACAGAAATATACTATTAGCATATATATCTCCTTTCTCTCTTATGTATGTATGTATATGTATGTATATAAATATATATGTATATATATATGTATGTATGTTTGTATAATAGTATATATATATATGTATGTATAATAGTATATATATATATATATATATATATATATATATATATATATATATATATATATATATATAATTATATAACAAACAGAAATATACCATTAGCATATATATCTCCTTTCTCTCTTATGAGTTAAAGGAGATATATATGCTCAAAGTGCTGTAAAAAATAATATATAATGCATTTTCATAATATTTACAAAATTTTGAAAATTTGCATCAGCTGTTTGTTAAAAGAATGTTTATTAGAGGATCACATAGATTTTCAGAGTAATTATAAATAGGTTGTAAAAATAATCATTTGAGAATTACCACATTTAACACTCCAATAGATACAAAAAAAACAACTAAATACACTCTGTTTAGTTCTAAATACTTAAAGTTATGGTGTAACTGGTTACTATGGTAACTGTATAGTTACTATGGTAATTGTAGCATATAAAGTACTAAATTAAGATTAAAATTAAATTAAGACTAAATTAAGTTACTTCAAATTAAATATTAAACAATTTGTGCCACATAGTTATTTTTTTGAATCAAATTAAAATAATAGCGCTACCTGCATTTTTGAAAATTTGAGACTTAAAAAATATGTTGTCAATGAGAGCTTCAGCATTTTAAAATAATGATTGAATAATAAAAGAGGAAAATAAAATAACTCGGTAAATCAAAATAGTTACAATCACAACATTTAATCAAAATAGTTTAATCAAAATATAAAATCACAACATAACTGGATTAATAAATTTAATAAAGATTAGGAGCAAATTCAAAACCTTATGAGTTTTATAACTTAATAATGTTATTGTTGTAATGTAAATATAAAAAAGAATTACCATTGTTGGCCTCAATAGATTTATAATTTTAAGTTCAAAATATTGAACAATATGGTTTTAAAATCAAAAAACTGTCTGCTTTGTCAAAAATAGTTATATAAACAACTATGAAGTAATAAATTATTATGTTGAAGTAGAGATAAAGACATTCAAATTTAGTTCCATTTGTTTATTACATATTTATAATAAATTGTTGGAACTGAAGTTTCAGCACTTTTGTTCAAATTTTTTACAAAATGTAGTTCTTTATTTGCCTTGGCTCTTAGTTTATGATTCTCAAGGTCATCATCCTTTGATGTCTAACCATCAAACTGTGTAACAATGTGATTTGTAACCATCAAAATCATTTGTAACATTAAGCATCAGGAGAAAGTAGCTGAACACAAAATAATAAAAATATCTTTCCAATAATTTTTGATTTAATGCGAATATTTTACAATAAAACTAGATAAGTTGATGTAAGTTTAAAAGATTTGTTGTTTCCTGTCAAAGTGAAAACTTAAGTTTTAAATCATACAAAATTCAAAGGAACAAAAACTATAACAATCAAAATTTTTTGAGAAAAAGTTCTTTCATTCTTTAATCTTAAAAAAAATTGAGCAACGAACACTTTGAGATGGAAATATTACAACTATTTTTAATTAATCTAGATTTTTTGTAGTTTGTTTTTTGCTAAACAACAGTAACTTACTATATTTGACAATTTTTTTCTAGTTCAAATTAACTATATTTAATTAAACTAAATAAATTCAAATTACCTATATCTATATTAAATTAATAAAACTATATTATATTAATAGAATAATAATATAATATTCTAACTAAATTTATCTAATTAATTAGCTAAATTTAAATTAACTATATCTATATTAAATTGATTAAGCTAACTAAATCAATGAAAGGATTACTAAATCTTTTACTAAAGAATACTAAAGAAAAAAATACTAAAGAAAACTAAATCAATAAAAGAAAGAGGTTAATAAAATATTTTCTCTTCAGGCATAAAATCAAAGGCATAGAAGTGCTACTTATATATTGCTACTAGCAATATATAAGTAGCAGTTCTATGTTAATATAACATTATATCCCAATTTTGCCAATACAAAGCAAGTCTATGTCAAATCTAGCAAATTTATAAAACGTAATAATCCTATTCTAAAAAGGTAACAAATTTATGCCAAAATGTAGCAAATCGATCACTTTTTCTACAAATTCAGCGTCATCATCATTATTATCTTAAGCATCATCAACATCATTATCTTTATATTTAACTGTGTTGTTTTGATTGATTGTGCTTGCGACCATGTTCTCCTCAGTCAGTTTACACAAGCTACTTATAACTCTTGCAAAAGTAAAAGGTTTTTTAAATTCTTTTAATTTTTTTTAAAAAAATCTGAATTCTTTTTATTTAAAATATATCTCTGGTTTTTTGGATAGATGTTTGGAGAGAGATTCTAAGAGATACTACCTTTTTTGTGCAGAATGAGAGAGAATGATAAAATAATTGTAATTAATCTTTGAATAAATTTAATACCTTGATTTATTGTAATTGTGTAGGTTAATTTCAAATAAAGTTTTTTGAAAAACTTTAATTTATTTACAAAGTTATTTAAAGTATTAGATATATCATTTTCTTTTTTGTAATGATATTAGAAATATAAAAAAAGAAAATGATATGTATAATTGTAATGAACATTTTTTACTATAAGTGACAGGGTTCACACTCCTCCTTAAAAACCTTAAATATCCTTAAAAAAAAAAAAGCTTTTTAAAAGTCCTTAAATAACCTTAAAAAAAGTTCAAATTTAACTGCTCTCCTTAATTTCTCCTTATTTTCTATCATTATCTTCTAGAAAATTTTATTAAAGCATATAGATTATACTTATCAATAGAGAAGCAAATAGAACTTCTTTGATTTGAAATCCTACACCTATATAAATATGTTTATATATATATATATATATATATATATATATATACACATCAACTTGTTTCTCCGTGCAGCGGCCTTGTTCGTCAAGGTTCGTGTTTCGGAGTTATAGAGTTGGGAGAAGGTTATAACCACAAGTAACCTTCTCATATGTAGTGGCCTTCTTGGCCTTGGGGAGGTGAATTACTTAAAAATATATATATATGTGTGTGTATATATGTGTATATATATATATATATATATATATATATATATATATATATATATATATATATATATACATTAGGGTGCATCACAAAACAACAATTTAAAAAAATTGATTTTGTCTGACACCTAATTGTGTTCTATATATTAAAAAAACACCGACTTTCAATTTTTTTAAAAGTCCCCTAACACCCTTAAATATTTGAACGGTCGCTAATGATTTAAAAAAAATAGTTTTTCAAAAGTAGGTCATGTTGGGTCACAAATTAAGCAAAATTTTATAAAAATTTCAAAAATTATCAACATTTTATTAAAAAAAATTCGCATTAGATATTACTGCAATAAATATGACATTTTAAAGAGAAAATGAAAAAGGTGCATTTTTTGTAGTTTTCATAGCAGTGAAATATTAAATGTTTTTTTTTTAAATGATGATTATTTTTTAAAAGTTTTTAAAATTTCGCTTAATTTTAGACCCAACATGACCTACTTTTGAAAAACTATATTTTTTTTAAATATTAGGGACCCGTGTGTTGGGAAACCTCTATAAATATTTCTTATTCTAAAATTTTTGAAAGTCATTGTTTTTAATATATAGAACAGAATTACGTGTCAGACAAAATCAATTTTTTTAAATTGTTGTTTTGTGATGCACCCTAATATTTATATATATATATATATAAATATATATTTATATATAGAGAGAGAGCCCACTTTTTCTTTTTTTTTAAAGCACCTTTTTGATTGAAATTATTTTGAAAACTGTTTAATTTTTTTCAATATTTTATTAGTGCTAATTAATACGTAAAGTCTTTACTATTTAATTGACATGTTGTTTCCTTAAATATTACTTTGTATTACTAATTAAATATAATTTTAAAACATTTACTTTATAATTTTCATTTTTTTAATGTTGGTTGAAAGTTGAGTATTGGTGCTTTATTTAATGATTTTCTTTTATAATTTTGCTTTTATTTTCATCAGCATTTACTAACTCTAAACTTTTATTTTTGTTGTTTGAAATATTACTAATAATAACATAAATAAATCAAATAATAAAAGAGTTGCAAAATGAGTTATAAAAAAAAAATCACGGTTGACAACCTATGAAAAACACGTTACAAATCTATTTTTCTTTGAAACCAAGGATTATCTCATTGTCAGAAAAACAATTTGGAAAAAAAGTTAAATATTGCATATTCTATTTTACATTAAAGCGAACCAAGCAAAGTAGGAGCATATGTAGGCATTTGGGCCTGCATGAACTATACAGGAGTTGTATGCTATTGATTATTTGAAGGTCGAAATAATTTTGATAGATATATTGAAATTTTAGAATATTGATAATGCCTTCTTCCCTCTATCGATATATTTAAAGGAGAAAACAATGATATCAGATATCAACAATATATCAAGTCTTGTAAATTCAATGCCAAAGAGAGTAAATCAATGATTACAAGAGAAATGTGGTTCTACAAAATAATAAAATAGTTTTTTTTGCTGTATTTTTTTTTTTAATTGTTCTTATATATTATTAGAAATATATCCTTAACTTTTATCTTATCTTTTTTTTAATTAACATGTTTAATTATTTTGTATTTCTTGGTTTAAAAATAATTTTTTAGATTTTTAAAAAGTCTATTATACTAAATATTATACTTAAGTCTTTGATTTCCATGTACAAAGTGGCCAGCCACTTTGTACATGGAAATCAAAGAATTAAGTATAATATTTTTTAATCTAGTGATGTTACATATATTTTAGGTCAAGTTTTGAAATTTGAAATTAGGCTGTCCTTGTTTTTCTTTTACTAATTTTTAGTTCATATAATACTAAATGAAATGTCATTATTTAATGATTCTCTTTGTAATTAGATGACATTAAAGCTGACATATCAAAATTGCATTAAAAAGAGCCTTTGAAAAGCTAGAGTTTCTTGAAAAGCTTTATGTTAATAAAAAGAAGCTTGTTAAAAAGAAAAATGAACTTTTTTAATAATGTTATATATATATATATATATATATATATATATATATATATATATATATATATATATATATATATATATGTATATATATATATATATATATATATATATATATATATATATATATATATATGTATATATATATATATATATATATATATATATATATATATATATATATATATTATATATATATATATATATATATATATATATATATATATATATATATATATATATATATAGTATAGTATAGTAAGAAATATATAGTATAGTAAGAAAAATGAACTTTTTTAATAATGTTATATATATATATATATATATATATATATATATATATATATATATATATATATATATATATATATATATATATATATATATATATATATATATATATATATATATATATATATATATATATATATATATATAGTATAGTATAGTAAGAAATATATAGTATAGTAAGAAAAATGAACTTTTTTAATAATGTTATATATATATATATATATATATATATATATATATATATATATATATATATATATATATATATGTATAGTATAGTATATTTATAATAGTTTATCTATTTATATTTAATATTTATTGAAAAAAGAACGATTCTGTTTTTAAAGTAATCATTTTTTCCTTAATTCTCCTTATTTTTCGCTTGAAAAAGTTGGTGTTCGCGACCAAATCTCTTTATAAATTGGGAAAATGTATCCTTAATTCTCCTTAAAGTCCTTATTTTTAGCCTCAGTTTTAATAGTGGTAACCCTGAATGATATACCATTTATTATTTGCATAAATTAGCGTATCCTGCTAATTTATGCGTTTTAGTAATTTTTTAAATAGCGAATGTTTGACTAAAGCGATTTCCTGTTATGTCAATCCTAGACTAATTCTTTATTCAATGCTTAAGTATGTAACAGAATATACACCGTTATTCTAATAAAAGCGTGAAAAATATTTCAGTGAAAGACGTTTATATATGATATATAATAATAATGTTAATATATAATTACAAAAAAAAAAGCAAAGTACCAATTCTCAATTTATTTATGTGATATTTCAGTCTAATAAAAGTTACGTATAGTATTCACACTGTACACTCAAATAATAACTTTGAAAAATGTTGCGTGACACAATAATTTCTTTGTTATTTGGCAATACAATTGTTTCTAAAAGCTAGCAATATATTATTAAAAAGTTTATAAAAACTGTAAAATAATTGCTTTTTTTAACAGGATTTTATTATAATTTATTTTGTATCAGTTTTATTATAGCATTATTTTATGTCTGATAACGATCTATTCTATTCAGATCTAAATACAACAAAAAAATAAAGAAAATATTAGGCTCTGACTTCTTGAAAAGAAATTTTAATCAAGTTATTTTGATTTCTATGTTTCCCATACAAAATTTTGAGTTAACCCAACATGTTTGCTGAAAGGGAATGAAAAAGTGATTTGATTTAACAAATTTTGATCTAAGGTTTTATTCACATATATTTTTGTTTATACAGTTTTGAAATATAATTTTTATCATTAAATAAATTTACTGTCTAATAACAGAGATTTCCTGGCTTTCATCCTTGCTTACTTCAGCCAAGGCTTGTATATATAGTGATGTTTACAGTTTCACAATCAATTTCACAATAAATTACCAAAAAGTTGCAAGTTAGCTTATTCTTGATATGTGCGATATTTGAATGAAAATGAAAAGGAAAATGTTTCTACTAGAAAAGCAGAGACCTCATCACTGAAGAAATTAGTGATGTAAGAAAGAGAAAGAAAGATATTTAATCATGTTTTGTTACCCTAAACAAATAAACTGCCAACAACTACATGGCATCTGATTCCGTGTATTTGTTGGTTAGAGACAATGGTTTATAGTAAGAAAAAAAACTTGTTAAACAGCTGGATAATGTTATTGTTAAATTTGATAAAGAATTCAAATTAATTCTAAATTCTAAATTAGAGGAGGATTTAAAAGTCATTTGAGTTAATTTAAGTTTTAAGTCATTTCATATTTTGAAAAAAAGTTTTCTTTTGTAACAGTAACATAGTTTGAAATTTTTGCATATTTTTGTTAAAAAATTTTTTTTTCAAATCATTTTTAACTGCATCACTTTAACCTTTAAACTTTTTCAAGCAAAAGATATCAATAATTCTTGCACACAAAAATTACAATTGATTAATATTTGGAAAACTGAAATGTTGAAACAAACAATGAAATGCCATTATGCTCTATTTCATGTGCATGTTGCTGTTATATATTTGTCCATTGTTATAAGTTTTGTTATCTAATAGATATTATATTTATTATTTATTTTTGTAAAGTTTCGAACAAATTTTTGGATAAAAAATTTTTTTTTTTTAATATTATTATGCATAATTTTTTACTTAACCTGCAAAATAGAATTTTTTATTTAAAAATGGATATATCTAGTGCTACTCATGCACTCTTGTCATTGCGACTTGGTCTTTAAAAAGATCATGTGATCAAAAATGATCAAGTTACAATAAAAGTTGGTCAAAAAAAGTTTACGATTAAAAAGTTTGCCATTACCATTGTTGGCCTCAATAGAATTACAAAAGTTAGACAAAAATTTGTTTTTTTTGACAAACTTTTGTTTAAAAAATGATTTTTTAAGACATTTCATAACTTTCTAGCTATTCATTTTTGGTCTGCATGTTTTTTAGTAACTAAGATATTTTACTCAGTAATTTATCATGAGAATTTATGACATGGAATTTCATTTTTAAGTTTTATAAATAAGTCATAAAATTATATGTATAACCTATGTTATAAATTTATCTAAACATGCAATATAAGCATGCGGTAAACTATGCTCGCTAACCTAATAACAAGAGTGTAAAATTGCATTTATTTCAAGAATTTGAGAGAAAACTGTAAGTTATTTACTTGATTTTATATAAAACATTTAAAAAAAAAATTTTTAGTTGAAGATAAAACTTGTTTAATTAAATAGTAGGGTTTTATTTAAAAATATACTTAAAATCATTAAACATATTTTTAATTGAGTTTTTTCAATTAATATGACAATATATTTCAGTTTTATGGGTGCAAAACACACGCATGTATGTATATATACACACACACGCATATAAAGGCTTGGTCAGAAAGCAGGTGCGATTGGACTTTATTCCTGACCATGCATATAATATTTAGTTGCGACAACTTGGTCATAGCTATTTAGATGTTGTGAGAACATTCAAATTTATGTATGTTTTCATGTATGTCTGAAAAACTAAGTTTAAACACGCTTAAAAAGATTAGCTTCGCAACATTATTCTTTTGTAATCAAATGCTTTTATATAGCAAAATGCTTTTAAAAAAATCAATGATTTACTTTTATTGGTTGTTTATAAAAAGAAACTTTTCAATTTTTTTTTAATGATATAAATTTGAGTAAGTTGTATTAAAAATTATATAAAGTTTAGTAAATTATATAAAGATAGATAACCTTTTTATTATTCAAATGTAAATTTGTTAAAACAATTTGTTTTTAATTGTTTTTAATGAAATTTAAGAAATAATTTAAGGAATTTTTATTTAAAAAAAATTTAAGAAATTATCATTAAAGTTAATAAAACTAATAATCAAATAAACATTCATGAACTTACAGGTGACCAAACACAAACATTTATATATCATAGCGAGTTACAAGTGGATGAACACTGCGCCAGAAGTTCGAACAAAATACAAACATACAAATAATATATTTTTAAAAACTTACTTTATAAACATCATCAGGGGTATTGTGAAGCAGTTCCGCTTCTTCATCATGAATTTTTTTACTTTTTTAGTTTAACCATAAAATTTTGCTTTCAAATAATTTGATGCAATAAAAACTTGCTTTTAATTTTCTCCTTATAGTATATATTATAGTATAATAAACTAAGAGGCTTAAGTAAAATATAAATAAATTATATACTTAGTCTACAGTTTGGATACTGATCATTATAGACCACTGATTCATGGGTCAGCCGCATTGCAAAAATTTTTTAAATATTTTAAAGACACTGCTAAAAGAAAAGATCATTATAATATTTATATAGTAACTCAGCGTTTTAATTATTTCATTTATTCTTACTTAAAAAGAGTTGTTTCAATATTTCAAACTACACAAGGCATGAAATGGTTTTAAAAAAAGATTTGCTCTTTCATTTGTTATATAGTTCAACTAGATTTATTAGAATTTTGTTAAAATAAAACATAAATACTTAAATAAAGAATTGTATTATACTCTTTGATAAATTGAAGAACGTTTGTATCTCATTAAACAATCAATAATGGTAAGTTGTTACTTTATATGAGTGTCTCTTAATTTTATTTAAAAAAATCTAAAAAGAGAAGTTTTAAATTAATAATTAAATTAATAAAATGTAATTTATATTATTTTAGTTAAGTTTTTTTTTCTTTTTTTTTTAAGAATTTCTTTTTTTGTAATTTTTTTTTGTAATTGTCTCCTGTCAGTCAAGTTATGTTTTTTTATGTTTTTTTGCGCATTTTTCAAATCTTCTCAAAGCATATAAAAAGCCATAGCCAAGTAGTTGAAACTAAATATTGTATGCGTTATTAGATACAGGTATGCGTGGTTATATATAGAGTGCAATTGCATCCACTACCTGACCAAGTCTGTATATATATACTCATGCATATGTACATTTATATATCATTATTCTAGTGTATTTAGATCCTAGTGTACTTAGCACTGTCCTAATAAATTTTTTTAAATAAATATAAAGTTTAAAAATACTGATTTAAATCTGAAGAGTTATTTTTAGAAAAAAACAAGAATAACGAAAAAAAAAATTTTATTCTGTCGTAATAAAAGTTCTTTATATCTATCTTTATATTACATCTTTATTTCTTATAGAATATGGAATCAATGAATGTTTATTGCTTTGGACACTTGCTCTATGAAATGACATTTGGTGTTTGGTTAAAGAGTGCAACGATAGTGAATATACCTGAAAATTGTCCCTTACCTATAAGTATGTCAAAAAATATATATTTTTGTTTTTTGTCAAGAAAGCAAATATAATTGTTAGTTTGTTGTTGTTGTTTTTTATTAAAAAAAAAATTTTTTCTGTTAAATTTAAACAAAGCAAAAAATATATATATATATAAATATGTCTGAACAAAAGTTTATAACAAAAGCAAATAGAAAAGTTTAAAAAAAAAAGTATATTATATATAATACATAAAATATGTAATAAATATATTATTTATCGAAAGTTAAAAAATAAAGTCAAAATGAAACAATATTTAAACAAAAAAACTAAAATGTAAACAATTTCAAATAAACCAAATGTAAATGTAGCCCCAGAGGCTTTGTGAGAAATCCAGCATGCATTTCTTTAATTAATTTTAGATGGTCCTTAAAATACCTTACTAAACTCTTAAAGTTATTGATTTTCAAATTGTTTTATGGTTTATGTGGGTATTTCACTTAATCTAAATTAGTTGAACATTGAGCCCCGTATATGGGTATTTCACATAATCTAATTTGCCTATATTGTTCTTGTTTCAAATTAATTTCCAATACAAGAATTAGTGCAAATATGGCAACAGTATTCCATACAAAATCAAATAAGAGATTCATAGAGGTAGAGAATGGAATCAGAGTAAGAAAATGGTAAGTATGATAATGAGAGGCCCAGACCTCTCATTATCATACTCACTCACACAAATTATGACAGATCTTTTAACATTGTTTTTGTCAAGGCTGTTTGACAAATATTCATAGAATGTGTTAGAGGTTTGCCAGCCCTCATTGGAGATTCCTACAACCCATTCTGATGGTGTATGCATGGCCATGGCCATGTATGCTTTCCATGAATGGTCAGTAGTTAAAATAAGAAACGACAAATTAATGACTAATATAATAATTGTCATTCATCAGTATACGACAATATCAACAATATTGCCATAATTATTTTCAGTAAACATCTGATTTTTTTTTAGGTGTGGAAACACATTCAAGGCTATTTTTAATATGGCAAGAGCCCCGATCTCACTACTTCTATTGCATGACAGGACAATTCTGTTATTAAAAAATCAGCAGTAGAATAAATTAATGATTCGTCAGCAGAATAAGATAATTGAAATTTTTATTTTCAGAAAGTTGTTGGACTGAAAATGAGATTGTATAGGTTTATTGGAGAGTTTGTTTTCTTGTGGCAAGAATGTTGAATATGAAAGAAAAATGAGTTAAGCAATGACACAGCTTCAGTGATGTTTAATGGTATATTAAATTCTTCTTTGGAATGACATAAAGAGTTTTGTCATTAGATTTGAGATTTGTCTTATCCTTGGGAAAATGTAAAAATATCAGATTTATGTATGAGAGATGAAACATTAGACTTGCTTTTAACTGACAAAGATTGTTGAAGATTTTTTTAAAGTCTCTAGAGACTAACTTTTGATATAAAAAAATGTGATTTAGTTATCTGAAATTAATAGACCTTGTTTGTTAATAATACCTTTTAATAATAACATGATAATTAATAATACCATTTATAATAACTTTTTTGCAATCATAAAAATTATTGCGTGTTTAGGATTACTGATTTAACTTTTAAAAGTTGGGCAAAAATTATATTATCGTTAATCTTTGGTCAAACTCATTTTTTTTATTTTATATTTCTTTATTATTTTGTTTATGTTTATTATTTATTTTTTTATTACTTCTCTCTTTAAACTGTTTCTTTTTTTACTTAAAACCTTAGACTTTGTTACCAATAACTATTTAGTTTCCAGGCTTTTGAGATATGCCTTTAATAATTTCTCACCCAGATTTAATTTTTCTCTATGGTTTCTTGTCTTTGATCCTAGAGTTTTCTTTTTTTCTAAATAATCTCTGTTCTTTGCTGAGAAACTAAAATTATTTTATTGCAGTTCAAAGAAAAAGTAAATAAAATTTATATTGAAACAGTTATTCAGTTAAACACCTTAATGTTTTTCCAGTTTAGTAATATATAATATATTACTAACAACCAAAATATTGTTTTTTCTGTTTACAAAATATAAGATATTCTTAGCATCAAAAATATAACAAGGTATTCATAATATATTTGTCTCCCTACTCTACTTATTTGGGGTTTTTTTTTTGTTTTTTTTACATACATTCAAATTTCAAATAATCAATAGTCACTACTTTTAAAGAGTTTTTTTTGTGTAAAAAGATGCTGTTTAAGCCTTTTCTCAACTTTAAAACACAAAGTTTAATAAATGTAGTTAATGCACAGAAAAATACTCTGCATGCAGCATTAACAAAAATGAAGTGGATTTTAAACTTAGTACCTTTACAATTGCTGAGTTTTTAGTCAATTTATAATCTACCTTATAATCTACACAATGTTTTGTGGTTTGCTAATCAATAGCTTCCATTTCTGTTATGACTTTAAATTTAACAATGTTAGTGAGTTTTGAAATGTTTGAAGAGTTTTGAAATGTTTACAGAGTTTTGAAATGTTTGCAGATATTTTTAACTGCATGTCTTTTTAGGAGATATACATTTCAATTTTCCTAAAAGATAAGTTTAATATATAACAACAGCTAAATGTATTTTTTTTATTCTAGAAAATATTTTACTTTCAATATTAAATACAAAATCAACAAAATCTGTTCTACCTTCCATTAATGATCTTTTAGCTCAACCGTAAGTTTTTCTACCAGTTTTTAACGTATATTAATGTAACAATAAAAATTAGGCTTTTTATAGTCCTATCTATAAATATCTATTTACATCAAGCATTATTTATAACTATTTATTTATAGTTTTTTATTTTTTTATTTTAAATTTTAATTTGTTAAATTTTACTTGTAGTTACTTCTAAAAATATTACAAATGTTTAGATTTACAACTAAGTAATTAGTAAGTTAAAATCCATCCATTTATATCCATCATCATTAGCATTATCGTTGTCATCATCATCATCGTCATCATCATCACATCATCATCACCATCATCATCATCATCAACATTGTCATTATCAGATGTTTTTTAGATGTTTTGCGGAAAAATCTTTTAATCATTTTTTTCTAACTATTTATCTTGTCAGCTTTCTATTTGTTTGGTTTTTTTATGTCTGTTTTTTTAAAAAAAAAATCTTTTTGTACACACACACACACACACACACACACACACACACACACACACGCACACACACACACACACACAAAGAACATTTATTTCCACAAATAAAGGTATTGAAACCAAAGGGAATTATAGTGAATTTTTTTCTTTTAAATTAAATTCGACTTCCTAAGTTTCCAGAGAAGGTCACTACAGTTGAGGCTTTACACCACAGAAGAGGTTGTATGCTACAGAAAAGGCTGAACACTGCAGAAGAGTCTGTACACTACAGAAGTTTTGTTTGGTGCATTTAAGTTGAGAGAGAGTTATAACCACAATTAAGTAGCCTCCTTGTCTGTAGTGGCCTTCTTGGCCTTGGGGAGGTAAATTAACATTAAAAAGTATATATATAAACATACTTGAGACATTTTTTATAAATTTGAACTTTTTAGATTTTATATTATTCATTTTTCTAGTTTATTTTGCCTCTTGTTTTTTTTTTTTTTTCTTTTTCTATACTGTCTTTTATAAACACTGTTGCAACACTATAGTAATTTTTATAAACACTGTTGCAACACTATAGTAATTATTATAAACACTGTTGCAACACTATAGTAATTTTTATAAACACTGTTGCTATAGTAATTTTTAGTTTAATGTAAACTAAACATTTTATATAATTTTTTAAAAATGTATTTGTTTTATTTTCCTACTACTAAATAAACTGTTACAAAAAAAAAATGCATCCACAATTTCAAAAAAAAGTCAAAGCAGTACCATCTATTATTACGTATTATGCTGTACCTTTTTTTAACCAAAGCAGTAATTATTTTTAACAATAAAACAAACAAATCTGGTCTGCAATTTTATTAAAAATGACTTCAGTTTAAAAAAACAAAATTTAATGGTAGTATATCTACAGTTTGGTTGGGTAAATGTGATTAAAGTCAATTTTTTGTTCATGTTTAGTGCATGTTTACTTGGTCCAAACTAATTCTCAGACCTCTCATAACTAACATTGTATGTTTATTCTTTAATAATAGTTCCCTTTTCAATAACAACGTATAATTTCTGAATAATGAAGCTAGTTTGAATGAAGCTAATAATAAAGCTTCTCTTTCTTTTTTTTTTTTTTTTTTTTGTTGCATTCTTTGCAACTCCTTTTCCTGCGCCTTGTATCACTTCTTGTTCTAATATTATTTCTGATCCACTCTCTTCCTGTTCCACTCTTTTTTTTGTTCTACATCTTGTTATTTGCCATTTATTTAGATGCATTATGCTTGAGTTACCAGTTATTTGTTTTATTGTTAGTTAACAACCGGACTCTTAACACTTGGGTGACCATTAATTGTTTATCATTCATTATTTTTAAACATTTTACGCTTGAGTAAACATATATATATATATATATATATATATATATATATATATATATATATATATATATATATATTAACTTCATCAACTGTGAAGAGATTAATTAAAAAATTCCGGGAGACAGGATCTATTGGAGTTGCCAAACACACTGGTCATCCAAAAACAAGTTGTTCAAATGTCAGTATCAAAGCAGTGTCAGAGAGTGTCAATCCAGGAACCTCAGTTTGACATTATGGACAATCCAGGAACCTCAGTTTGACATTATGGACAAAAAGTGCAAATTTTAAGAAGCTCTCTACAGAGTATGCTCACTAAAGATCTGTGTTTCCATGCTTACAAAATGCAACAATTAAAACCTAATGACCATGCAAAGCCAAGAGAGTTTGTTGAATGGGTTATTGAGCATCAACAAATGGATGCTGATTTTTCAAGCAAAATCCTCTTATCGATGAAGCCCATTTTTATCTTGATGGGTTTGTTAATCACCAAAACTACCGCTTTTGGGGTTCTGAGAACCCACATCTGATTGTTGAAAAATAAATGCACCCACAACTTATAACTGTTTGGTGTGGATTTTGGGCTGAAGGTTTAATTAGACCATACTTTTTTGAAAATGAGGCTGGTTAAGCAGTGACTGTTACTGGTGCTTGATATTGCGGCATGATAACCCTGTTCTTTTTGCTGAAATTGGATGATATTGATGTGGCCAATATGTGGTTTCAACAAGGCAGTGCCACATGCCATACAGCCTGTGAAACACTTCAATTACTGCATGAGACATTTCCAGGTTGTGTACTCTCTTGTTTTGGTGATCAGAATTGGCCCCCTAGTTTGTCTGATTTAACACCATTAGATTTCTTTTAATGGAGTTATTCAAAATCACAGGTCTATGTCAACAAGCCCACAACTATGCATGCTTTAAAAGTGGAGATTCAGCGTTGTATCAATTAAATTCAGCCACATTTATGCAGAATAGTCATGGAAAGTTTTAACAAATGAGTGCGTATGTGTATGAAATGTGGAGGCCATTTGCTCAATGTGTTATTCCATAAATAACCCTATCCTATGTACTTTATAATTCAATAAAAAAATTACAATAAAAAGACTAAAAACTGTGTTTTCTATTTAATTCAAATCTTGCGTTAATTTTGGGACACCCTTTATAACATCCCAAGAGTTCTCTACAAGTACAATACCAGTATAATGTACCAATAGTATGCCAATACTAGATACAGATTCTTTGCATACCAATAAAAAAAATCAAAAAGAACCTTAATTGAAATCAGATAAACTTTTTTTTTATTTTAACAATTTTTTGAAGTTCACCCAATCTTGTTGAATCTTATCTATTATTCTCTATTTTGGTTAGTTTAATTCATTGATTCACAACTCACACATTTCACCCAATTTTAATGAACTTACCATTCCTAATGAATCTTAACCAGTCAATTTTACCGTTCCTAATGAATCCTAACCAATCAGTTTTAATGACCTTACCATTCCTAATAAATCCTAACTAATCAATTTTAACTAAATTCGTGACTAAATTGATAAATGTAAAATAAAAAAAACATTTTTTCGTGTTTTGTTTTAGATTTTTTAATCAAGTGGTTATTGAACCATGCAAATCATCTTTTAAAGTAAGTGTGATATTTATTTAAAAAAATATTTTAAATATTTATTTAGGCAAAAGAAATAAAATAAATTGCTAAATAATAAAACATTAGAATAAGTTTTATACTATAGTGTAAATGCAATACTTTATTATAGTAAACACATGATTTACATACATTACATTATTTTTACATGTCATATGGCATTTTTATAATCATATCTAAAATCTAATGTATTATTTATTAAATAGAATGTAATTTTATATAATAAAAAGTACATTACATTTTGAATATGAATTTTTTTTAATATATTATTGTAAACTTATGTTTAGTATTCTTTTTGATACTTTTATTTGGAAGATTTCATAAAAAAACATTTTTATTAAATTATTTATTTATTTTATCAAAATATATTAGTAACCATTACAATTGACAAAAATTCTTTGAAACATTAGTAAATGTTTTATTAATTGAATAGTTAAAGTTAATGCTTACTATGATGTCCTTTAGCACTTTAACAATTAGCTAACCAGGTAGGCATAGAGAGAATGAACTTTCTCAAATATTTAGGAGTCATAAGTTGAGTCCATACCTGCCTAACTTTTTCTTGTAAATCATCCAAAGATGAGGTTCTTAGTTTCTGAACTTCATTTTTAAGATGATTCCAGCAGTTTTGAATAAGATTGAGGTCGGGTGAGTTACCAGGCTAATGATCTCAATCCCATTCTCGCATGACCAACTGCTTAGAAGCTTGACCCAGTGAAAGGGTGCTCCATCATGCTGAAAATTGTAGGTATTTGAGATGTTCATGAAAAATTTAATTTTTTTTTTAAGTATTTGAAAATAAATATGGCTGTTAATTGTGTTAATATATAAAAGATAAAACCAGAGTTTGGTTTTAAAAATAATAACTTCAAAAATAAAAAAGTTAAAAATTTAAATCCTTTAAAAACATTTTTTTTGTAAAAATAATCACCAGAATGACATAGGAGTCAGATAGTATAGACATTTAAGTCTTTCAAATTTCAACCATCATGTATGAAGATAAGTTATTAAGTCTTAGTTTGCAAAAAGAGGTTTTTTGTAAAGTTTTGCAAAAAACAGAAATGTGGTCCCTAATCATTAAATGTATTTTAACAATGTATATTTTTATTCCACCTAATGTAAATGTTAATTTAACAATGTTGAAATATATATAACTTTAAAATAAAATATATATATATATATTATTTTAAAGTTTTTTTTAAAAAAAAAGGTTTTTTTAAAAATTATTAATTTTTTTTTTGTGATAAACTCGCGACACCAGATTTGCTATTTTGTATATATAGATATAGATATATTTATATATATATATATATATATATATATATATATGTGTATATATATATATATATATATGTATGTATATATATATAAATTTATATATATTTATATATGTATATATATATATATATTTATTTATTTATACATATAGATATATATTTATATATATATATTTATATATATATATATATTTATATATATATATATATTTATATATATATATATATTTATATATATATATATATATATATATATATATTTATATATATTTATATTTATGTATATATATATATATATATATTTTTTTTATATATATATAACTAATAACAATTGACCTATTTTATTTTAATTATCAAGGAATACTATACGTAATTACATTTATATAAATATGTATTTTTTGATAAATTTTTTTAAACTTTTTTTATAATTACTTTTATAAACGCTTTCATAACAAAAAACTTTAGTGCAAAAAAATGTAAGTAACAAAACTCAAATTTAATAGTGTTATAAAATATAGTGGCATTATAAGCATTAAAAAACTATTAAATTAAAATTTTTAAAATAAATTTAAAAGGAATTTTTTTAATTTATTTAATAAAAATTTAAAAAAAGCTAAAATATTCATTTGAAGTTTATAAGTTAAATGTTTAACCAAAACATTTTTCTTTTCAAATATAGTATGCATAGAGTATAGTAGAGTAGTGATAATAACATATTAACTTTGTAAGCATAAAAGTTGGTTAAAGAAAATGGGATAGTGGTGTAGTGGAAGAGCACTTGCTACACAAGCGAGAGGTTCCGAATTCAATCCCCACCACGTCCCTGGTAGTACCGCTCTCAACTTGTTTCTCCGCGCTCAACATGTTTGTCAAGGTTCGTGTTTTGGAGTTATAGAGGATTATAACTACAAGGTTCGTGTTTTAGAGTTAAGAGAGGGTTATAACTACAATTAAGTAGCCTCCTCGTCTGTAGTGGCCTTTAGGGCCTTGGGAGGTGAATTAACATAAAAAAAAAAATAGAATTATTACTATAATTGGTTTGGATTTGGGTAGGCAAATGTGATCAAAAAAGATTCCAAAATTTGCGATTTTTGTTTATAAAGTACGATAGCCGGAGCCAAGCTGGAGCCAGAGCCGAGCTATATATATATATATATATATATATATATATATATATATATATATATATATATATATATATATATATATATATATGCATAAACATATATATATATATATATACACATTGTTTTAGCAGATTTTTGTTGACACTTTTTTAAGATTTTTTACTCATTTTAACTTTATTTTTTATAAATTTGAACTTTTTTATAAATTTGGACTTTTACTCAGAAACCTCAATTGTATTGGTTTAATTACTCTTGTAATATTTTGTAATGTTTAATTACTCTTGTATCAATCTTTTACTTTTTAAATTATTTTAGCATTTTTAAATTTGTTTAAATTTTTTCTAGGTAAGTAAGTTTAAAGATTCCTTAGTTCAAGTTCAAAACAGTATTGAGACAAGGCTACGAGATGATCAAAGAAAGGTTTGTAAAAGTATATTAAAACTTGGTTTTTTATATCAAAAATATAAAATGATAATTGAGTGCTTTTGTCAATGATTAAAAAGCGGTTCTTAAAAAAAAAAAATTTATTATTCGATCTTGTTTTTAGCTACGTCAATTCAATCGTTTGACAAAAGCAAGAACAAATCTACTTTCTGAAGAGGAAAAAAAGAAAAGAAAAAAATCGTCAAATAAAGTATTTTGTCTGTATTTTACAAAAAATATTTCTGAAAATTTTTTAATTAACCGCAGTAAATTTATACTGTATTAATAATTTTTAAAAAATTCAATTGTTGTTGACAGCAATGAAATGTGTATTAAATGCAGACCAGAATCCAATTTGCGGGGCTGAAAGCTTTAAAATTCAACAAAAATATTTGAACAGCTAATTTAGTTGTAATTTAAAAGTTTTTTCACAAAATTGTTTTTCTAAAAATCCTTTTTGGGGTATACTGTTATATATAACTTGAAAAAACAGTGACCGGGGTTTAAAAATCAGTGATTTGAAAAAATAGTGATCTGCGTTAAATGTTCTTCATTAAATGCATGTTTTATTTCTTATTATTCTTTTTATTTTTGTTACTGTTTAAGTATATAAAACAAAATAGTTAAAAATATATATTTGAGTTAAAGACTACAATATGTGTTAATCAGATTCATAAAGGAAAAGAAATTAAATATTTAACATTTTGTTTTAGAAAGCCTCAGTGACAACATCTCCAACTGTAAATGAAGAGTCAATTGGTAAACAGACTACTGAAACCACAAGAACAATTGGTAATGTGAACACTGGAACTATAAATGGAAACGTTCCAAGAGTCCAGCAAAATCCTACCATTAACTCAGGTTTTTATAAATAGTTTTTCTTAAAGTTAAGTTTTAAGGAATATCAAACAACATAAAATATCAAGCAACACGTTTTGATTTATTAAAGATCAAAAACAACAGGCTTTGATCTATTAAAGATAAAAAAATAACAGGCTTTGCATAGTATAAGTTGGCATTCAAGCCTACTTTATGCTAATTCTGATATCGTGAGTTTTTGACCAAAAAAAAATATGTTTTTATGATATTATAGAATAATGGTGTTTTGGAATTTAAGTTAATGTAAAGAATTGTTGGGAATCTCCATCAATATCTCTAACTATTTGTTATTATTAAAACTCGTTATTATTATTATTTAATGTAAAATAACTGTCTTTCTAAATAAATCATTTAACAAATGTTGAACTGCGTTAAACACAATTTTTAAACGCGTTTCATTCAAGTTTAGAGTGGGTTGTATCATATTGACTATTTAGATGTTATATGTAGGTGTACCTATGGCGCTTACAATTAACCACACTGGGTAGTCTTTTTCTGGTTTATGTGCTTTAATTATTTTATATAAGCATGGTGGTACGGCATTACTTGGGTAGTAATTTTTATATTCTTATTCGGTAAAATGCCCTAGTTTATTTAAATTTTTGAGGATGGTTGAACTTTGTGAAGTCAAGTTTTTTAAAAACTTTTATCTTTACAGTATTAGGGACCCATTAAATAGAGAATGGAATTAAGCATTTTCAAAAAGCAAAGTTAAATCAACAATCTTTTTCTAAGTATTCTTCTTAGCGCACCTTGACTTACAAAAACGTACGCTGATTTCTAAAAAATGCAATCAATAAGTAATAACAAAAATGCAAATAATAATATAACAAAAGTGTTTTTCCACTTCAAATTCTGTTTTTTATGACTACTCAGTGTGGTCATAAAAAATAATTGTAATAAATTATATTGTAATAATTGTAATAAATAAATATTGTAATAAATATTGGTCAATTAGGCTTAGATTGGTCTTGAATTATTCACAAAGGATACCACAGCACAAGAAAAATACTGAGTTATTTTTAATTTATACAAAGGGGTGTTTAAGAAACCTAATGTGTATATATATATATATATATATATATATATATATATATATATATATATATATATATATATATATATATATATATATATGTATGTATATATATATATTTTAGCCTGTGTAATGTTATAACTCTGAATAAAGTTGTAGAGCTTGTGTAGTATTGAAACAAAAGTTTAAATATGAAAATACTACTTTGTGTTCCTAATCATTTTTCATCAAAATAATCATGTTTCAATTATAACGACACTATCAATCTACAACACTTCTTGTTCATTGATTCATTGTCTTGTTTATTCGCTGCATTCATTTTAGCTTATTCATGATTTCATTTCTGATATCTCTATGTCTTACTGTTTTTGATTGTTTAAATATACATTTTTTTAAACAGTTGATAAAGAGATATTACCATTTTCGATATTAAAATTAGCAACATTAAAAAATTAGTATACCTATTCAAGTTTTGAAATGACCTCTACAACTTATATTGTATCTTGCAGCTCAAGTAGGTGTTGCTTCAATAACTTTTTCAGGAGGCTTGCGTAGTCCTAAAGTTGATGACATAAACATCTAAATCATATTCAAAACTAAACACTCAGGTGCAATATCTGTACTTTCTCAAATGGTATCAACTTCTTCTGTAACAGATACTACTGTCTCTTCTTCTTTTTCTCCTTCTGATTTTCATATGATTTAATCTTGCAATCTCAGTAAAAACTTATTATATTAAATTAATATAAAATATGAAAAAACCAAAAGAAAAATAAAAACATATTTTACAAACAAGAAAATATTTAAAAAAATTTTCAAGTAATATTTTTCTTCTCTAATCCTCCGGAAAGATTAAGTCTTCTTCCAGTCTCCAATATCTTTATCCTGATTTATCTATCTCCAAAATAAATTTATCTAACTCCAAAATAATCTCCTAAAAAATTTATTTAAAACTAGTTTAAAAAGATGTTTAAAAAATTAAATGTAATTTTTAGTCACTAAATTAAAGTTGAAGAAAATAATAGTTAACTAATTATGTAAATATGTTAATTATGTAGAAAAATTTTTAAAAGTAAACATAAAAAGAAACATTGGAACCTCAAACTATTCCCAAACTTCCCAATAGTATGATCTTGAACCTTAATAGACCATTAATGGATTATTTTATGAAATAGCAGTTTTTCCTTAGGAATAATTAATGGAATATTTGAGGAGTTAGCTGGTTTTACTTAGGCCTGAAGAATAACTAAAATTTTTCCTTAAATGTTTATATGTATAATTAATAGATATTTTAACTTCTGCTTTTTTGCTTACTATTTAGCTACTGGTTTAACCAATAGTGTAACTAATTCAACTCCTAATGGAACTGTTTCCAGACCTCAGCAGAATGTTGTCAATAGTTCAGGTTTTTATTTTACTTGAAGTTTGAATTTTAAATAGGATGATGATGCATGAAATAAATATTATTGCTTTCTTAAATCTAGAAAATAATTACAATGCAAATAACTCTAATTGCTGGAGATAACGAAATTTTAATTTAGAAAAAAAAAAGTGCAAAGCAAGTGCATTTTTTGTATCTCTTGTCAATAATAAACAAAAATTTTATTAATTTTATTAGAGTAATTTTTATAATTATTTTATTTAGCTGTTGTTTTTGTTTTGTTTTTTACAAATCATACATTATAAATTTTGTTTCGGAATTTTAGCACTGTGCTTTAGTGTTTAGTAGTTGGTGTATAGTGTTTCTTTTATTTACCAAAGAAATTTTATATAAAAAAAAAAAAAAAAAAAAAAAGTATGGTGCAAAGACAACAGTTTACATATGATTGAAGATAAATGAGGTAGATCAGATGTAGCACCATATAGTTAAAGATAAATGGGGTAGATCAGATGTAGCATCATATGATTGAAGATATATGGGGTAGATCAGATGTAGCATCATATGATTGAAGATATATGGAGTAGATCAGATGTAGCATCATATGATTGAAGATATATGGGGTAGATCAGATGTAGCATCATATGATTGAAGATATATGGGGTAGATCAGATGTAGCATCATATGATTGAAGATAAATGGGGTAGATCAGATGTAGCATCATATGATTAAAGATAAATGGGGTAGATCAGATGTAGCATCATATGATTGAAGATATATGGGGTAGATCAGATGTAGCATCATATGATTGAAGATATATGGGGTAGATCAGATGTAGCATTATATGATTGAAGATATATAGATTGAAGATATATCAGATGCAGCAGAAAATAAAAAGATGTAGCAGAACAAAAGTAATCTATAATAATTATAATAAATAAATAAACATTATATTAATAAATCTACATTATATTAACATATTAAAAAAGAATATATTAACTTATTAGAAAATATTGTAAATATGGTTGAAATGAACTCAACCATTTTATAACCTCTTTTAACCTTTTTTTTTAATTATTTTTTTATTTTATTTTTTTATTTTTTTTTTTGTTTATGATTTTGAGCTCAGAGAAAGACAATTTACTTTTTTACTTTGCTTAAGATTTTGTCTTTACGTGTACTTTGTATAGTGCTTGCTTCATAAGTGAGAGGTTCCGAGTTCAATTCCCACCATGTCCCTGGTAGTAGCGTGCTCAACTTGTTTCTCTGCGCAGCAGCTTTGTTCGTTAAAGGTTCGTATTTCAGAGTTATAGAGTTGAAGAGGGTTATAACCACTATTAAGTAGCCTCCTCATCTGTAGTGGCCTTCTTGGCTTTGAGGAGGTGAATAACAACAACAACAAAAACTTGATGTGTACTTTGTAAGTCAAATAAGTCAAATTCACTTTGACCTATTTGACTTTGTTATATGCACGATGTTATATAATTTGCTTTTTATTACTTAATTATGTAAACAAATAAACAATCACTATTATCTTCCATTATCAAAAATAAAAATTTTTAAACATCCCGGTTGTTTGACTTTTTATTGCTTTGATAAGTCGAATTGAGATTGAATGAGATCGTCTTCTTTTGAATGATGAAATCTGAATAGATTTCTGTTCACAGAAAGTATATTTTAAGTTTATAAACAAGTTTTTCAATAATCATTTTCAATGCTATTTTTATACAATTAACAATGAATATTACATTAAAAATTACATTAAATATTACAATGAATATTACATTAACATTAGTTCTGACTCACTTCATTCAAAAGTAGAAATAAATCTTTTAGTTCTTTGTTTAAAAAAAATAATCACATTGTACACTCTTAAAAATGAGTTATTTTATTTTATTTTTTTAAAATATTTTCGGTAGTATCTTTGACCATATAAACTGATAGACATGTCGTAAGTTAAATATTTTGAAGCCGACATCTTTTAGTGCGTGACATCACATTTGGGCAAAATAAAACGCGGTACAAACAGAATAAAGCTTTAGGAATAGAAAACATAAGATTAACTCTTTAACAGTCCATGCTGTAATATAATGCAAACTGAAAGTGGTTCCCAAATGTCCATATTCTCCAATTCCAATGTCTCCTATTTCCTTCTTGTTCATCAGTAATTAAATCTAATCATCACAAAATTTATTACTAGATAAATACAGAGCTTTTTTTTAATAATTCACTATTACACATGTTTACTTTAATTTTAAATATGGCAGACAGAAGTTCTTTCAGTCCAAAAATCATTATTAAAAAAGCGAATATTTACTCGTGAAGAGATAGAAAATGAATAATAAAAAAATATATTTGATGAATGATTAATGAAATTAATAATGAAAGATTAATGCTCAGAGAAGGTGTTTTGTATGTTACAAACACAAAATTCGAAAAGATTTAAATTATAAATGTGTAGAATGTAATGTAGGACTTTGTGCAGCTCTATGCTTTGCCAATTATCAAACAAAAAGTGAATATATTCTTAAAATTTTGTATATATATAGTATGATTATATATTCTTAAACTTGAATAATAACATTTTGTAGTATTAATAGTGTTGAAAATAGTAAAAAACTTTTTTAATTTATTCATAAAAAAACACGATGTTTTTCAAAAGCATGGGACATTTAGAGACCACTTCAAAAAAAAAAAGCTGGACTAATAGTGACCGTAATTTAAAAAAACATGGCACTGTTATAGAGTTATATGTAAATTTTTGAAGTAAACTTTATTATTATTATTTTTTTAAATAATATTAAATTTATTATTTTATGAGTATTTGTATCAAGTTTTCATGCATTCTTAGATTTATTAGAATAAATCAGTTGATACAATTTTATGTGTTTTATTATGCGCTACATTAATAAACAAAGTAACTTTTTATTGACTCGAAAATAAAATGTCCTTTGTTAATACACTTTGTTTATTATGTCGTAAATCGTTGATAGAGTCAGCTTTGTGGTGCAATCGTATCTTTAAATATTTATCATTAATAATTTTGACTAAAAATATTACATGATTGCCTTGAGGATCATATGCAAACATTTAAGAACAAATTTGTGCATATTATGCAAACACTCGATCACTTGAAACACTTGATATTTCTATTATGTTCTTTTTATTTAAATTATCTGTTTACTCTAATATTTAGAATTCTGTTTCAGCCAACTTGCATAAATAAATAACATCAGATGATGCGTTTATAAGGTCAGTCTTTAGATTTAGATATAGGTATAAGCTATACTGTTTCAGAGTCACTGTAGAAGTATTTTTTTAAATTAAAGCACAAATACTGGGATTACATTGTTTAACTTCCCAAACTACGAACCCAGCAATATAGCTTACAACATAAACAACGTAAAAACATTGTGTTTCAAATTCTGGAAGCTTATAATATGTATGATCATTTAACTGAAACTGACTTTCAAAAATATCATTATCATCCTTTAAATTAGCATCTAATCATTGTATTCCTGGTAGTATGATTTGAGACTTACGGTTACTACTTACAGTTAAAATTGATATTGGTGTTTGATCTAAGCAATTTGCATTTTGAGGACCAGTCACTTCACAATGAATGGGTTGTTATTATGACCACCACTACGAATAGCACTAAAAAAAACTTCAAGAATTGTCTTGGGATAATTTATATGCTAAAACATGTTTCAATATTGGTTCATTGACTTCAAAGAAACAAAAGTTTCAGTTGGTTCACTATTTTTAAAATTTAAAGGGTGGTTTGTTTATCTTAAATACTTTAATGCTTTTACCACACTTAAACTTAAGGTTGCAACTTTCATTTTCATTTTTTCCCGTACCCAATCAATGTGTCAATTTCTAATTTTTGTAGCAAGGTGCAGAACTTCACTATTCTGTATATCTACTAACTTCTGCAAATATGACCATTCTGTAGGATTTTCATTAGTATCATAAATTGCTGGTCTACTTGCTAGTGTATTTCTAATGAGCTTTAACAAGTGTGGAGGATCAGGTAAAATGTGTATCGAACGATTTTATATAGAATGAGGAAACCAGGTCTTCATGTTTTCAATAGAAATATTGGATCCTAAAAAATTTGCCATACTAATATTTGAAGCAGTTCCATCAAATGTAAACGATATAATTTCTGCACCACTTTCATAAATAAATTGTAAACAACATTTAATAATATTAGCTTTTTCACAACCACCTAAACCGTCAATTAAAAAATATGCAGCAGTAAGTTTCCTAACATAACTATATTGTTTTCCTAAGTAACTATAGCAACATAACTATAGGCTTAAGCAGAATAAAAATTAATTGTTAAAAGCGATGCTTCGCAGTTCTGGTGGGTAACGCTTTTTCCTTGTAAAATCCGACAAAATAACTGTTTTGTAGACTCATAGTTAAAATTAGTTATAACTCAGACAAAATTAAATAAGTTAGTATATTATTAGTTACAATTTCATATTTAATACCCCAATCAAGTCAAATGGGGCATTATTGATTGGGGTATCAAGAAATAGATGATAGCATAGTAAAAGGCCAAACAGAATTTATGTAAATGGTACACAACAGCACAAACACACACACACACACACACACACACACACACACACACACACACACACACACACACACTTGTAGGATTTCCATTCAAACTACTTTTTTAAATTTACACTCTTTCTGAGAGCGCTGTATTAAAAATAGTTACAGTTAAAATACATACAAAAGTTAAAATTCATACAACAAATTATCTCAATAACATTACAATCATAATAATAATTATTACTGTTACGAAAAATGCAATAATTGATTCATCGCTATTCCTACCATAATTGTGATGAATTAAACTTTATATAATAATCCAAAAGGTATAACTTAAAGTCACAAATATTTAAAATGATTTATTAAAAAAATGAAATGAAAAAGTCACAAATATAAACATGTTTAACAACTAGTCTTAATAAAAATATATATATCATACAATTAGTGTAGTTAATATTTCTTCAGAGATCATACTTTTGATTTAGATGACGAAGGAATGAATTTAAGTCTTTAATCCTTTTTATTAGACAACGCTTAAATTGCTGAAGAATTTTAGTTGTCTTCTTTTTAGCAGCGAGTTTACTTATGGTTAATTTTAAAAACTTTTTACTATTTTCTGGTGTTACTATATCATTTTCATCAAAATTACCAGTACACCGTTTGTCATTAGTCGTAGGATTAATTTGGCAATTTTAACATTATTGTTCCTAAATAAAGGTGCTGTATGTCACAAAAAGTAAACTCAAACATTTTAAATCAATATATGCTATTGTAAAAGTAATTGTAAAGTATTCCATTGTAAAGTAGTTACATTGTAAAGTATTCCATTGTAAAGTAGTTACATTAAGCTTACTGTATTGAATCATTGGTGATATTATTGTTAACAATAATGATATAGTAATCAACGTTATTTTTCCTAAAAATATATAGGTATTATATGTTACAAAAAGTAAACTTAAACATTTTAAATAAATATATACAATCGCAATATATTGAAATAATATTTTGTCTGTTTTTTTGGTGGTTTTCTAATAAAGTACTTTTTCTTAAATGTGTTGGAATATCAAATATATCAAAGGAATTGCATCATTTGTTAGTTTTTTTTAAACCACAAAGTTTAGATCGTTTACTAGGAGTAAAACAAGTTTAGATCGCTTGCTAGGAGTAAAACCATCCCTCTGCATAACTTGTATCCATTTTCTCCTCAATTTCAGATCTTTCGGAAAACTACCAACAAAAGAAAAACATTTATTAGGTATATTAAAGTACTATTTATATTCGAAATACAACGTAGAATCTTATCAAAAAATAATTTGTTGCTACTTACCCATTAAAAAAAACCCCTTTAGTATATCTTTGAGTGCAGTTATATGCAAAACAAGATAAAACAATGATCTTTATATACCTATACTCTATTCAAAAATTAAAATTTAAACAAAATAATCTGCATAACAAATACTGAAATTTTAAAAGTGTTAAATATACCAAGCTATTTTTGTCCTAAACCGATATTATTAATTGTTGAATATTAACCTACGGTGAGGCTTGTCTATCAGTTTAAATGGTTGAATGTTACTATTGTTGCTTATTGTTATTGTTGTCTATTATAGTTATGTTTACTTGATTCTAAGATTTGTATTTTAATATTTTATAACTTGTATTTTTTTTAATGCTTTATTTATTTATTTATTTTATAACTTGTATTTTTTTTAATACTTAAGTTTTATATCTATTATTTTTACTTTTTTTTTTTGCCTCGAAGTTTAAGTATATTTTTCAGAAAAATATATTGAGTTTTAGCTTGTAAAGAATTTATTGAAGTAATTCTGTTTTTTGCATAAAAAATACGTGGTTATCTCAATAATGTAAGTAAACAAAAAAGCTGCGAGACATGAGACACTTATGCATGTGGTGAACGTTACATTAAATTGCTTTATTATTATTAAGTCATGCCATTTAGACTAATGGCAAGCTATACCAAAGAACATTGTGGGTTGCTTTATTAAAATTATTCATTTCTGGCAACCGTTTACATGAAGTAAGATTTATCATCTAAACTATAATATGTAAATAATTTTTATGTTGTTCATGTTTTGTCTAAGCAACAGATCCTTTTTGTTATTGTTGTTGTTACTGAAAATTGTTTACATGTAAATTAGATTTTATATATATATATATATATATATATATATATATATATATTTATATATATATATTTATATATATATATATTTATATATATATATAAATATAAATCCTCTTAAGCAAGAAATTCCGAGTTTGATCCTCATCGCATCCTTGGTTGTACCACGCTCAACTTGTTTCTCCGCGCAGCGGCCTTGTTCGTCAAGGTTCTTGTTTCGGAGCTATAGAGTTGAGAGAGGGTTGTAACCACAAGTATAGTAGCCTCCTCGACTGTAGTGGCCTTCTCTCGATTTAAATATTGTACACTTCCACATTCTTTCATATTTTTTTAACAAACTCAAAACAATTGCATTTTATTTCTTGTATTTCAGTTGACAAATTTGTTTACATTTATTTTAACTTATAGCATTTTTTACTACAGAAAATCAATATATTACAGCTTTGGATAAAATTTGATATTCATCAAACTAAATCCCTTTTGATAAAGTAGGCCTAGACTCGAGTTTACTTATAACACGACTTGTGACACGGCTTATAACTTAGTTGATTTTATTGGATTTTACAATAAAAGATTTTGTTGTAAAGTGTTAATTGTGGAACTCCATATAATAATAATTCCAAAATAAATGTAATCAAATAAATAGTTTAAATTGATATTATATTTGTTAATAGCTTATTTATAATAAAAATTTTCTTTAGTTTCTACTGTGAATTCGAATCCCAATCTAAATTCGTCAGCATCTGCCGGGCGAGGGGCTTTGCTGTCATCCATAAGTACGTTTGGTAAAGGTAACTTAAAAAAATGTAAAACAAACGACAGAAGTGCACCCATTGTTTGAGTCAATGGATTTTTTATTTTGTGTAATTGTTTCGCTTGTTTCTTTATAAACCATTCTAATTTTTCCTAAACAATTTTTTGCTTTTTTTGCTTTTGCTTTATTTGCTATTTATTTCCTACTTTATTTGCTAACTTTTTAATTATTTTTTATAATCTAAATCCTTGAATAATAAAGAGTATAATTTTAATTCTTATAATTATTATAATTTAATTAAAAATATAATTTGATTAAAAAGGAAATTTTGTGCGTAAATTTGAAATGTGTTTTTAGAGGTATTTTCTATGAATAATTTCAAAATGATTAATTTTTAATTATTTAAATTTTTATATAATTTCTTTATTTAATTTTTTTGTAACATATTCAAAGAGGATTTTATATAATTTAAAGATTTAATTCGTTTTGTTGTTGCCGGGACAGCTCAGTTGGTTAAAGCGCTGCTAAAAAGTTCGGAATAATTATTGGCCATAGCAGCAGGATTTGGAGGTTCCGCCCACTCAGCGTATGAGTAGCACTTCGTTAAGAAGGGAACTCGTCTCGATTAGCTATGCTATTACAATTTTTAGTTTTGCGATTTGACCCCGGACATTGACATACATCGTTGGATTCGTTACAATGAGTAGATTTAGGTTTAATATGTCACCGAAATCATAAAATTCCTTTTAGCAAAATATTTACGTTTTAGGGGCCAAAAGAGCTCAATTTAGAATTTTATCCCAAATTCGTGGATTTTTTTTATTTATTTTTTTTTAAATAAATTTATTTAACAAATTTATCAATTATTTAAAAGTTATAGTCATTTAATTTGTGAAAATAAGTCATAAATAGAATTTATCGTTTGGATATGACTGTCATGAATATGTCATTTGTAAAATACAACTACATTATATAAATATACAAACCATTGACATTAACTAATGTTTTATATTATTAAGATTCTGTTTATTAATAAACATATTTTTGTGACATTATCATAAAAAAGTTATGATTATATAAAGTTAAAACACAGATTCCCATTTGCAATATTTACAAGGTTTTTTCCGTTTAAACTGGTAACAGCTTTTTTCAAACGTTCAGAAAAGGAGCTGTTACTTTTGGAAACTTTGAGTCTATTCCAAGATTCATTAACAAAACTGTAATGAATTGCTTCAACAGCTTGTTCAGAGTAGCAGCCTAATCCACTCCCTCTTACTGCTCAAAAAGCACCTATATGTTTTATAATAAAATGAATTTTCAATGAAACAGTTATTGCATAGTCTTCAACAAGTGTTCTGTAGTGACCTTTAAAGTTTTTAATATGTGTTTGAAAATCGTTATGAAGTTTTTGTCCAAAACAAGACTCAGCCAAATTGTTTAAAATTCTAAGCCCCTCTGCCAATGGCTTTAAATTAATTGGCAATGCACGCATGTACTTATAATAATTTTTAAGAATTTTACGGGAGGCGTTGTCATTAAAGGCATAATTCTGGACCTCTTTTGAAATGTTTAAAAACATTGATACTTTGGCCACTTCGTTTTCACCACCACATTTCTCTATATGATTAACAGCTCCCTCCATTAGGTGTAACTCTGCCACTAAGTGGTCGCTTGTTTCTACGTGTATCAATGGAGAATTATTAACATTGCAAAATTCTTTAGTATTATGTTTTATTACACCTGGTTGAAAAAATTTTGTGTACTGTTCCTCTAAAGAACCAAAAGTTCTAAGCTTCTCTTCTTTAAATGGTTGCATTTGTTTCCATTCGCATATATGGCAAGGTTGTGTAGCCATAGCGCTTGGAGATAAACCACACATTATTTGAAAAAACTTAAGATCAGCTACAAATGAGTGTTTTATTTTATCTAAATTTAGACAGTTCATTAATATAGAAACATTGTAGTGACTTTCAGGAACATTCGGAACTAAAGCTAGTAAAAAAGAAGCTTTTACAGAACCTTCTTTATATTTTGAACTCTGAGGTTCTTCATATGTACTCATTGTAGCTTTCATGATTGTATTTGTCAAATTTTAAACCTTCGCTCTCACAATCTGACAATAGGTTCAAACAGATCTAAAATAAGATATTTTTTATTTTTACAATTTTTCTTTAGTTTTGACTGAATCATAGTTCTCAAAAACATTTAGAATGAAATTATTTACCTTCAAAAAGCCTCTTCCTCCATCAATACCGAGCTTGACTGTTTGATTGCTTAAATTCGCCTCTTTAATCACAATGAGCAAATTTACAAACTTGTCAATATTGGTGCACTTAATAATAGGGAGGTTTTCCTTTATTTTTAAATTTCCTTTTTTAAATTCAAATTCTTGATAATCAGTTATAAATAAATCTTCAAGTGCACTCTCAATTACTGGAAGTACTTTTTGTAGGTTTGCTTGTATGCAAGTTTTCCCTTTAATTGATGTTCTATTAAAAATACATTAAATATACATTTAGTCTAACTAAATTACATAAAAAGAGTAAGAAATACTTTATTTAAAAATCGTTCTTACCTGAGTTCTTTTGCTAGATGTATTAGTTTCTTGTTGAACAAAGTAAATCTTGATTGAATCCTTAATAAATAAATCAAGGTAATCTGTCTAGGTTTATTTTTTAAGGGCCCTACTGATATTTGTAAAGTTTTTGCACCTGTAGAAAGTTTAATTCTTTTTGATCCTTGTTCATATGATTTTTCTGAGATGACTTGAGAAGCAATCTGATTCTTAAGTTTAGCTAAGGTTTGAAGTTTTTCATATATTTTTACAGCTAACGTTTTATTTCCACATCTGTGCTTTTTTCCCTTCCCAATGTTTGAAAGACAAAATTTACATATTTTTTTGTGAGGTGCACGTGACTTGGAAAACTTACTACTTCTTCTTCTTGTTCCGGTTCTTTCACGTAAACTGGTTAGTTTGCATATTTTACATTGATAACTAGTAGAATTTCTGGTTAAAGGTGTAACGACATTTTAAGTCCAGTCTAAATTCGGCAAGTAGTTTTTTCGACGTATATTACTTGTACATTTATCACATATGCCGAGTGGATTTTTTGTATCATTACAATCTAAATCAAAAGTAGACACTTTCTCTTTTATCGCTTGCTTATTTAATAGTCTTGATGTTTTGTGAGCGCAAAAATAACAAATCTTTTTTCGGTTTGTGTCATAATCACACTTTTTTTGTGGATGCGACATTATAAGTATTTTTATTTATCTACAAAGAAAAACAAATATTTATGAATATATCAATTGTTGCCAAATAAGTTGAATTAATTTTTCGTGTCTTTAGATAAATATTTAGGACGTATTTTTTTCTTTGGAGACTTCAGAATGTCAGGTTAGTTAATACGTATTGTTGTTGCCAGTTTCGCTTAGATATAAATTTTGCATTAAATTTTTATTTTCACTACTGGGTATACTTTTAAATATTTAGTTCACTTATCTTCTATACTTTTTACATTCCACCAAACAATGCTAGGTTAAAGATCCTGATAATGCTAGGTGAATGAAACTTAGTTTTGAAAAAATAAAAAGCTAGTTAAATTAAAATACTTATTGACATTACTGAGTATTCAGTCTATAACTACACCTTTCAAAATACACTTTAGTCTACTTTATTTGCTTTTGAATTAGGCTTATTCAAATGTAAATAAAGAAAGTGAAATGCGAGTAAGAGTGTGTTTTGATATTCATTTGAAGTAGAGAATAAAAAAGAAATAAGATCTTTTTATCTTAGAATGAAATCAACAAGATGCAATGTTTTAACAGATGTTAGAGACGTTAAAAAAAAGAAAATCGCTGCGGACCGCCGGGATGGACTAGAATGACCGACAGGGTAAGTTGTTCCACAGGTCTGATTTTTCTTTTACAATTGTTAGATATACATTAGTAAATTCCAATATATGGTATTCAAAACTTCTGGGGAGTTGGATAAAGTAAAAAAATTGTTGTTTAAAAATTAGGTTTTTTAAATCATAAAAGTGTTTATAAATTTTCGACAAAAACCGCGAAACCTATAAATTTTGTAAACAATTGGGGTTGTGTATATAAAATGTGTGCTGTTTGTCTCACACAGTTTGGTAAAGTCATCTAAAACTCAAAAGATTACTCCTGCAATTGAAACGATAAAACCTTTTGTCTGGAATTAGTAAAGTTTACTTTACTAATTCCAGACAAAAGAGGTAACTATTCTAAAATTATATAATAATAAGACCAAAATGGAGTTGGGGAGAGTTGCCATAATTAAAACAGCGCCTTAGTAGGAACACTTGCATTTATTTTTGAAAAAAAAAATAATTATGGCTATATTTTGTATTTTTTTTAGTAAAACGCCTACGTTTTAAGACATTATGAAAGTTATTCCTCAAAAAAATGTGTGATCTAATTTTGTGTTCACGCTTTATTGATTGCGCTGGGTAAATCATACTGCTATAGGTTATAGGGTTTTTTGTGTTTAATTCGATGGGGTTTAAAATGCAAAAAAACAATATGAACATATCTTATAAATTGCTGCAAGCATGATATTGCAGTGATATCGCAGTGATATTGCAGTGATTTAACAAAATAGTCCAAAGTTTCTGTGATTGAAACTATAACTTTTTCTTTACTTAATCAGTAAGATTCTCTTGATCTTTCTTCAGACAAAAAGATCAGATCCTCTTGATCTTTCTTCAGACAAAAAGATCAGATCCTCTTGATTTTTCTTCAGACAAAAAGATCAGATCCTCTTGATCTTTCTTTAGACAAAAAGATCAGACCCTCTTGATTTTTCTTCAGATAAAAAGATCAGATCCTCTTGATCTTTCTTCAGACAAAAAGATCAGATCCTCTTGATCTTTCTTCAGACACAGATTATTTATCTTGCAATTTTGTAAAAATCAGCTTTTCTTTTTTGTTCCTTATCTTTATTAAATGCTTATTTAAGGTTCTGACGACAAGATCTTTGTGATCTTCTTTCAAATACCTTTTTATATTTATTATATTTTCTATCATCGTAAGTTTATATTATTACTTTTATTATTGGTTGTTTAAAACTGTACAATGATTAACAAATGTAAACCAAAAAAAAAAATCAAAGAGTTGTAGAGTTAGTTTAAGCGCAACTTAAAAGTAATAACAATCATAAACCCTAAAAAAAATACTTTATTTAGTGATTTTTACAATTTTTTGTTTGTAGACTTTCACTATTATACTTTCACTAATCCTATTATAAATTTTGAATGAACTGTTTAAATATTCACTTTTTTTTTTTTTTTTTCTTTTCTTTTTTTTAGTTTAGAATATATTTTGCTGTTTAATAAAATAAGTTACATAAGATTATCACGTAATAAAATATATAAACAAATAAGACAATTTAAAAAACAGACCGGGACCCAAAGAAGATATGGGTGATACAAGACCACCACAATCTTTTCATAGAGCCCCTTGAAAAAAAAAAATGTCGTCAAAATGTTCAAATAAACTGCAGATAAAAATAAGATGTAAAAACTTCAAATTTAAATACTCAAGGATTTAAAATATATACACCATTGCATAAATAACTACAAAAGATATGTACAATTAAATTTTCAAAGAATAAAAAAGTAAAACTATTTTGATAAAACTTAAAAATTCACTGTAAAGATAAAAATCATTTTAAATCAATTTTTGTTGATTTACTGGGTTGTTTTTTTTTAAAAAAAACAACCTGTTTTAATTAAGGAATCGAAGTGTTCCAATTTAGGGAACCAGTTGCCTTGATTGGAATAAAATGGTAGCTTTGCAAATCAAATTTATTTTTAATAACAGTGCAATCAATTAAGTAAAATTTTGGTTAAATGTATAGTAGGGTTATCTGTTTGTATTAATCAAATCATAAATGTTTTCATTGTTAAGCCATCTTTGGTTAATAAATATTTATTCTTAAAGTGTTCCAATTAAGGCAACTCTCCCCTACCTGAGAAATTGGATGGAGAAGATATCCACAATAAAGTTCTATGTTTTGGTAAATGTTTTGTAATTTTTTTTTTATTATTACTTTCTAATAAGTACTTTTGTTTTATTAATATAAAAAAATGGAATTAAGAAAACTAAAGGTTTCATAATAAAATGTATGCGTTATTAAAAAAAAAAAACAGTTTTCTCATTGCATGCATAAACTTATATTCAAATTCATTTGTATGTATATACAAATGTTTGTTGGTATACATATACTTATAGCATAAGTATGATGATTAGATATTTAACTATATTATAAATGTATGAATATGTATTTTATAAGTTATACGTTACACGAATATACATATAACTTAAGGTTTTTAATGTATACTATGCTTAACTGTACATTTAAGTGTGATGAGATTACATAGGATGAAAAAATTATGTAATCTCATTGCATAATATAGATCGAGACATTTAAGTACATTGTATATATATAAACATGTATTGCATAAGTTATACATTACACGTATTTACATATACAATGCTCTTGAGTTTTTTAATGTATGTCATACTTGACTGTACATTTAAGTGTGGTGAGATTACATAAAATGAATAGGCTAAAGCTTATAGTAACCTTTAGGGTTAGGATTAGAGAAAGAATTTAAAAATATCACATTTTAAAAATGTTATAAATACAAGACTAGTACAAAGGGGTAAATTCTAAAACTTGAGGAGCTAGTTCCTGTTCCTGAACTCAGTGTTCTGGTAGGAAACTCAGTGTTCTGATGGGAATAGTAAGTAAACTTGCAGTGCTTGTTGCAGGAAGAAGTTGAAATTGAAGAAAAAACTTTTATTTTATGCTAGTTTCAAACATAAATAACTTATGCAAATATACAATAATAAAAAATTATTATTTGAGCAGCCGTGGCGCAGTGGTTAGAGTTCTGGCTCAGAACCCAGAGGTCCAAGGTTCGACGACGGGTTTAGCCCAATAAGCGACATTGGTAAGGAAGGAAGCGTGAACCTCTAGTTAAATGCTCTCCCGCGGTGCTCCGTGATAAGACCTTAAGGACTTCTGGGAGCACTTAAATAACCTTAGAAAAAAATATATATATATTTCAAATTAAACTCTATACTATAAAATTTGTTTAAAAAAAAATTTATACATATGTGCATAGAGTTTTAAATTTATACACAAATGAAAAAATATTTTTGCAAGAAATTATTCATCGATTTTTAATCGCTCTTGGGTACGGTTATTGACTTTTCTTTCAAGAAAAAATATGAAACCTATAAATTTTTGAATAGCCTGGATAATATTGTGTTTAAAAATAATAATAGTAACAAAAATTCTAGATTTTTTTTTTTTAATTTTGGTCAAAATCAAGTTTTTCAGACCACTGTGCATTGTGCAAAGTATAAAACTTATATCAACGTATTAAATCCTATTGAAATTGTTATAAAACAGCTGTTAAAAAATGCGTATTTGACCGCAAACCACGCTAGATTTGCAAGTTGAAAGATTACTATCTATTTCACCAATTCGCATTTTCCTTTCTTGACTTTGGTCAAGCAAAAGCTTCTGCTCTACTTTTGGTTCCTTTTTTTCTCTTTGACAACAACAAAGTTGAATTTGTTTATATTTACATGAACACATGTGAAATAGAACTCTGCTATGCCGTATAAAATCAATTTTTTGATCAGTAAATAATTTTTTAAAGATTTGATGACGTTGTTGCACTTTAAATAATAAGCATTTAAGAGCTGAATTACTCTTGTGTGTGAAACCGTAGGAAGGGACAATTTTCTCCAAACATCTTATACTTTTTGAGACACAAGCTCAGTAATATCTAAAAATGATGGTTCTTTTATAGTATTTCTGCTAATT
The DNA here is from genome assembly GCF_038396675.1 of Hydra vulgaris. Taxonomy (NCBI): domain Eukaryota; kingdom Metazoa; phylum Cnidaria; class Hydrozoa; order Anthoathecata; family Hydridae; genus Hydra; species Hydra vulgaris. Next base: position 4,630,008 of record NC_088926.1, on the reverse strand, counting down.
TTAAGTTGTGATCTATTCCATTCATAATATTTCATGACATCTTTGTAGGTAGGCAATACATTGCCCTTAATATCTTGTACACTCCTGAATATAGGGCACTGATATTGAACTTTGTCTTCTATTTACCATAATTATTTATTAGTTAGTATAGGGAAAATTTTGTACCAAATTTAAACGCACACACAACTGTATTTTTATAATATTTTTGTCGCACTAAAACCAAACTAAACAATTACGCTATAAGATGACGCAATAAATACGCAACCACTTTTAAGTACCCTTTTAATGTAATATAAAACAAAACTATCTGTAAACAAGGTGGGCTCAATAACTCTATATTACTTAACAGTAACACAATAATATGCGTTTAGTTTACAAAGTAGATTAGTTTAAAGTAAATTAGTTTTAAATGGTTTACGCTGTAGTGGCTTTAAACCACTTTTTTATACGTTTATATCAAACTTTGGGATTGATGCACGGGCTGTTACACTAATAAAAAAAGAATAATATTTTACAGGTTTGTAACTGAACCAATAAGACAGCATATTTTCACAATTACAACTGGATTTGAGAAAAAAAAACTTTCGACCCACCCTTGTCTTCAGCGGACATTATTTAGTTAAGCTTTGCTGATGCATAATTTAAATCATTTATATAAATCAATAAAAGCAACGGACGAAGAATTGACCCTTGTGAAACTCCATATGAAATTTTAAGTTGTCCTGATTCCTTTCTAATAACATATTGTTTTCTTCCAGTGAGGTAGCTTTTTAACCAATCATAGGTTTTATTTACCACTCAATTGTGTTTTATTTTTTCTAAAAGAATAGGTGATCAACCGTATCAAATGCTTTTGATAGGTCAATAAATAATCCTAGAGTAAAGTTATTATTTTCTATATATGCTTATACTTACATTATTTTATATATATGTCAATACTAATATCAAATAAGGATGTTTTGTAAAAAAGTTGCGATGATTGGAGCCTGGGATATATTGAACATATTGATAAAATATTTTATTTGCTATTCGCACTTAAATTGATTTTCATCGATAAATTTTAAAAATCCTAAAATAATCTCTTCGCGTTAATAAATCACCATGTGAAGTTTTTAATCAATAAAATTAAATAGTTATAATTCAAAAATGCCAAGCAGCTTTTGGTTAAAGGAGCCGTACTAGGCTTGCGAGCCGCGGACTGCAGACGACTCCTTTTAGATAATACATTTTTTTGCCTTTTTTAGTTTATCATAAAATGGTAAAAATAAAGAATTATTTGTAATTATAGAACTCTACATAATGCAATATTGATCTTTAAGTTTGTCAAAAACTGTTTTCTCAGTTTTTTGACAAATAGATGCTTAAAGACCAATATTTGAAAAAGCGTTTTAAAAAGGCTTTAAAGATCTATTGCACTCAAATTTTTTAGCCATTATTGGGTTCTGGAAACAAATTTGTCGTCATACAGGCAGCTGTGGTTGAAAATCATCAAGCTGGTTATCTAAATTTGAGGATATTTTTCCAAATTTCTAATACATTCAGGGCCTTGAAAATAATAAAAACTTTTTTGTGATCTTTTAAATATAAAGATATTGAAATGAATGGGATCTCATAAACACTTATAAACACTTTTTAAACTCATGAATACTTTTTTTTTAAATACTTTTTTTTTTGAATTTTTTATTATTCGTTTAGCTCCAAAAAGTCCAAATTATTGCAGACCACCGTACCAGGACTTCACTGCACATAACCTTGCAGAACTAATTTAAACCTCCAGTTCAGACCTCCAGTTCTGAACACTGAACTCTTGCCACTAAACCACGTCTGCTGTTAATTTATCACAATTTTTATGCAATTAAAATTAAACGAAAACTGATTCTTATGAAAAAATGTCTGCAAAACAGGTGCGCTATTAAAACATCTCCAGTGGACACGCATCGTCCGGGGGACGCATCAGATGCCTCATGGACGTCCGGGTATCTTCCTACGTCCAACGGACATCCTCCAGACAACGCATGCCCACTGGGCTGTAGCTTTTTTACATTTTAAAAATTCAATTTTCTCAAAAAAATTTTATATCTAAGCTTCTATAAAATTTTACTACCTAGTTTGTAAACACTTAAAAAATACTAAACACTTTATTTTGGATTCAAAAATAGAGTGGGACGAAGTGGGACAAAAATACATCTAGAGTAATTTTAATATCTAATAAAAAATAGAAAAGAGTAATTTTATATCTTTTTTTTAATATAATATACTGAACAAAACAAATTTTAACAAATAAAGTATCATTTTGAACGCTGGTTCCATTCCCTGATATTGGCGACAGATTACAATAAAATATATAATTTTTTGATTTTGAAGTAATATGGGACATTACTAAGACGTAAAGTGGGACAAGTGTGGTAAAGTGGGACAAGTAATGAACAGCATATTAACAAAAACTATGATTTAAAAACATTTAACTAAAACAACTAACGTAATCTTCATCACAATGTTCTACAGATTTCCACAATAGAGGAAGTGCAGCATATTTGGAATATCAGAATATATAATGATACAAAAATAACCTTGAATAGTTATTGTTTCATTAACCACACACACACACACACACACACACACACACATACACACACACACACGCACGCACGCACGCACGCACGCACGCACACACAAACATACACACACTCACACACACATATATATGTAAGTTATACATATTCCAAAAGTAATGTTATATATAATAAAAAGCTGGATTTTATCGTCAGAACTTATAAAAGCGCAAATAGGAGAGGTAGGGGCAGCTTTGGATAAATGAGTTTGTGAAGCGTTTATGAATTTAAACTTAATATAATTAAATATTTTATGAAAATAATATGTACGCTTATAACTGTCACTTTTCTTTCCTGAAATTTGATACATATTAGCCAATCTATATGGTTGGTTTGTTTTGGAAGACAAATCGTAAACATTTTGGTATAAAGTTGTAAGACTTTCCTAATCCCGTTTTTAGAAAGTAACAAGTTTTAGGTTATTTATAAGATAGAATAATTCATAACCTTTACAATTTCGAAGAAAATATCAAAAGTGAGCTTGCCTTGATTTGAAAAATCATCGTTTATTAATAATGATGCTGTCGGGGCAGTTTTGAACATTATGAATGGGGCACTTTCGATTTTTTTTTAGATTTTCTGCACAAAATAAATTTCATTATTACGGCTTATATTCTATTGATATAAAGATAAAAATGGTTCAAAACTACAAGAAAAAAATAGAAACAGAAATTAAAGAGGAAGGTATTAACAATGCTGTTCTCCAAATTGTAAATGGGTTTATGAAGCAGAACGAAGCTGCTAATACTTGTAATATAAACGTAATACTTTACATTACCGAATAAAGAAATATAAACAAGATTTATTATTGAAGACCAAGCTAGGGTTCACAACTAAGTATACTGTTTCACAAATAAATAATAAAGATGAAAAGAAGATGTTGAAAGACTACCTTATGAAAAGCTCTTAAATAAATTATGGTTTGACATACAAACACGCAAGGGAATTAGCATTTCAATATGCTATAAAACTTAGCAAATGTCCAAATATATGGAGAGAAAATAAATAAGCTGGTATAGAGTGGTTAAAGGGTTTCATGAAACGTCACAACGAACTTTCACTTCGTAACCTAAAAATACAATTTGTTCAACAAGCTTTAATCAGCGCAATGTAAATCAATTTTTTGATAATTATGAAAAGATTTTAAAAAACATGGTTTCACTCCTGATAGAATTTATAATATTGATAAAATCAACATAATGACAATACTACAATTGCCTAATATTATAGCACAACATGGAATAAAACAAGTGAGACAGGATATAAAAATAAGACAGGAGACAGGTGGGACAGGATGCGTCTGCTGAACGTGGGCAGCTAATTACTATGTGTGGTATAAGAAATGTCATCAAAAATTTTATTCTACCTGTGTTTATGTTTCACAGAGCAAGGTTTCATGATACCATGATAAGAGGAGGGCCTCCTCGTTGTATAGGATATGTAAACAGTCCAACAAGTAGCTGGATGACAGGGAAAAAATGATCCAGATTTACTCTTAATGGACAATCATGAAAGCCATTGTTCATTAGATGCCATCAATTATTGTTGTGGAAATAAAATGGTAGTTTTAACATATCCTCCCCACTGGACTCATCGTATGCAACCTTTAGACGTGGCAGTTAATGGCTCTTTAAAGCAAAAATTGTCTACGTGTCAGAATGATTGGCTTTTATCCAATCCAGGGAAAATAATAACAACACATGATTTAGTTGGCATATTGACACCAGCATATATCACTACATATATTACCAGGAATATTATTTCTGCGTTTTCCACAACTGGAATATATCCTTTTTCACGAAATGCTTTCTGTGGAAATGACTTCCTGTTTGCCGAAGTGACTAATCGTCCTCCGAACGAAACATTTAGTATACCTAACTATTTCCGTCAGAGGACGGAAACAATTAGATATACTAAATGTTTCTAAAATGTAATTATCTAAGTTGTTATTCATCAGGTTTCTGGCACATTTGATGGCATAATTGTTAAAAAACAAGATGATATGATTGATGACAGAAACGAAAAAGTTATTTCCAATGCCCTACAATTAAACCACACTATAAAATTTGAACCCGTTAGACTATTTCCAAAAGTTTTGCCTCCATAAAAAATAAATAAAAGCAAAAAGAGTGGCAAATTTAAGACTCTTCCTGACCTACAGAGAGAATAAATAAAAAATATATCTTTTACACAAAATAAAACTTGAAAATTCCAAAAGAACTTCAAAGCAAGAAACTTCCCAAATTAAGCTAACACAAAAAATACTTTAATCAATGTTGAATTGAATTAACTAGAACTATTTTTATTTTCATTACAGTCTGTTTGTAAAATACTTTTTAATTTATAAAGGTATTATATTTTAGATATTTATAAACATTAATTAAATTCTTATTTTATCTTATTAAGTTATAAGTTAATACTTTTAGTAGTTGTAATAGTTTCACATAAGTCTTGATTTTATTTTACATAACGACTTTGTATTTTACATAAGATTTATTCTTTAAAGTGATTATAGCATTAGATTCTATAAAAAAAAAAAAGATCAAATTGTTACAAATAAAAGTTAACGAAGTTAAAATAAAGCAATGCTTTATAATCTTCTTATATCTTAAACTTCTTATATCTTAAACTTCTTATATCTTAAACTTCTTATATCTTAAACTTCTTATATCTTAAATTTCTTATATCTTAAACTTCAGTTTAAGATATGAAGTTACATTTGCTAATAACGATATTTGGTTTTATTTGCTGGTAACGATTCAAAGTTGCCTCAGGTAGATTCAAAGCTACCTTATGCTGGGGCAGCTTTTAGCATTTTTATGTTTGTTAAAAACGTAAGAATACAGACTTTATTTTTATGAAAATCGTTTAAACACTGCAATTTCATTCCTTAGTAATTATTTTGACTATTTAGAAAAAAGTGGTTAAAATGAATAAGATATTGATTCGAAAAGTGTTTAAAGCTACCCCCTTCTTCCCTATTAATTAAATTTGTTAGGTATAGCTTTTAATTCATGAATACATTTGTTCTCAACTATAATCATCTGAGGGAGGAAACCTGAGCCTATTTTTTGGTTGCTAGTAGTTTCCTTTACTACCTGCCAAGTGCTTTTATATGTATATATGTATATATATATATATATATATATATATATATATATATATATATATATATATATATATATATATATATATATATATATATATATATATATATATATATATATATATATATATATATATGCTCCTAGAGATCAAGTGCTCTTAGAGATGTCTTTAAATTTGTCTAATATTCTTGAGTAATAACTTTTTTCTTATTGTTTATGAATTTTTTCGAACAAATTTTTATAAGCTTTGTGCATTTTCAGATGACTTCGTATTAAGATACTTTATGTGCAACTTCTGTTTTATTTTTGATGACTTTTTGAAAGCCTTGGTAACCCAAGCGTTGCTAAAAATTTTTATTTTGTTTGTTTTTTCAATAATACGAAAGTTAAAATCATCTACGGCATAAAATGTTTTAAAGAAGGTCTCATAAATGGTGCCAGCATTTCCCTTAAAACTAGGTTTTGGACTATTGTAATTGTAATTGTAAAAATTAAATACATTTACACATTACAATACAATAATATTGTATTGTAATATTACAGAAACAATAAAAAAAATTTATTTTGGTATTGTATTGCTGTGATGAAAAACAATTACAATAGGTATTGTATTGTTTTTTTTCTAACAACCCAATAAAGTTACAATAACTATTGTATTGTTTTGATGAAAACAATTACAATAACTATTGTAGTGTATTACTTTAGATTAAAGTAGAAAAGCTAACGTATTTTAACGTATTTATATTCATCTCTGACGAACTTACTATTATTTTTGCTATTTTTTATTTACGGATTTTCAATATAATGCAAATTTTATCTTGTTATGTATTTGTAAGCTCTAAATGGCCACAAAATATTGCCTGTCTGATGATAGCCTTACTATTATGAAAAATAACATTCATAAATTATTTTATTCAGCCCTTTTATTTTTTCCTCTTGATATTAATGCTGCAAAGGAACTGAAAATATATATAAAAATTAACTTAAGTAACACAAACAGTTAAACATAATAATTCTTCTTAAGTAAAAATGTTAATGTCTTTTATTACAATAACAATTTATTGTTATTGTATTACAAAGACGAATTACAATACAATATTTATTGTTATTGTAGTGGGTCATTACAATACATTTTTTTTCCAAATATTGTTATTGTTTTATAAAGATGAATTGCAATACAATATTTATTGTTATTGTATTACAGAATTACAAAAGTTGTAAATCACAAGTATTGTTATTGTTTCTAAATTAAGTTAATACAATAACAATAATTATTGTTACTGTAATTGTTTTCATTACAATTACAATAGTTCTAACCCTACTTAAAACTAATGTGATCCCAGTGCAAAAAAGATTACTGATTTTGAAAAAAAAATAATATTAGTAAGATTAAAATTATTATTATCATTGAAGCGTTTGAGCTCAATGCCAGAAATATTGGGAAATAGTCAGAAATGTCATATTTTAAAATGCCTTTTTGAATATCCTTGTTAAAGATATCAGTTGTTATGATCAGAGATGATTCTACAAATAAAATGAGAGGGGATGGATGAGGTGGGGGAGGAGGGGGGGAAGGATCCTTAAAAAGTACTGACTTCGTAAAAAAAAGAAAAAAAAAGTCCTCAAAATTAGAATTTAGAAAAAGACTGAGTTGTGTCAAATACCGACTGGCCGACTAAGTTCGTTAAAAACCCGACTATAACTTGAAAACTACCTCCTTTGTTGGGAGGAGAGGGAGGGAGGGGGGGAGAAAGGTGTAACATTCCCACCCACCCACCCCCGTAAAATCGCCTCTGGTTATGATATTGTCAATTAGAGACGCTAAGTTTTTTATTCACACATTATCATATGATTCACACATCACCATACCATACGATTACCATACCATACGATGCCATACCATACGACGATGATACTAAACTATACTATACGATGATAATACCATACCATACCATAAGATGATAATACTATATCATACAATAAGATTTACACATTGCCATATAACTAAACCGAATTTTTAACTTCTACGACTTCAAACAGGATTCACACATTAAACAGTCCCCATTTTCCTCCTATTTTATCGTCGTTATGTTTTCCGTTACAGAACAAACAACTTCCTTATTAGGGACTGCAATTACATTTCTTATTAATGTATAAGTCTAGGACAAGTATGTGTTACTTCCAGAAATAGAACCAAGACTAGAATCAGCTGGTTCACTTTTTTCAATTGTTTTTTCTGTGTTCTATTCTTTTTATCGGAGTTTTTTAACTGTGCTGTTTGAAGTAAGGAGAACGTGAAACAATTGCCGATCATGCTGGTTTATAGGGGCCGATCATGCTGGCTTACGGCCCCTATAACTAGTTCTCATTTTTCAATTGGGCTGAGTATATCTCAGCAGTAATGGTTTGTCCACATGGTAGCAACTCATAGTGAACCATAACTGCTGTAGTCCACCATACACACAGTAAAACCTTTTGTTGGTGAATGCTTGGTTTAGGAGTCATCGGTACTGGATCGTTACTGGATAGCCAATGATATGTTCGTTTTTTGTTGCAGTACATAATTCATTTTTCGTCGAACGTCAACATCCGGTCAAAAAATGAATCCTGCTCGATTGCCAGCTTGATATCCTCGTTGTTTACGATGGATGGTCTTCCAGATTTTGGTTCATCTTCAAGGTTTTCATTTCCAAAAGAAAATTTTTTAAACCACTTTTGACCCGTCCGTTCTGCTATGGTATCTTCCCCAAAAGCAGCGCATATCTTACGACAAGCTTCTGCAGCTTTGGTACCAAGTTTGAACTCATAAAGTAAATAGGCGCGAATTATTGCATCTGACACAGCCATACTCCACTAAGAAGTTTTAAATTTAAAACGCACTAATAAAACTTATGAAACACACTGATTGATTCTCCTTAAAAAAAGCTTCAATTTATATGCAAAATCATCCCCCCCACCACAACCATTTTTCTTAATACATTTCTTAGAAATAGGCAATTAGGATAAACCGCACGAACTTTTTTGGTTGCCTGATATATTTGGAATTCAGTTTCTTGCTATTAATTGCTAAGTTTGTGTCCTGGATGAGATCGGAAATATACAGCACAATAAGTTTCATCATCAATAATAAAACAAGATTTTTCAGCACATAACTTTTTATAGAACAGCTTTGAACGATGAAATGCAACATTTTCTTGCTTTTCTTTACAACGAGAAACTTTCCTTTTTATAAGAATTTAAGCCACAATTTCTCTTCACTTATTGTATAGTGGAAGCACTTGTCTTAAGTTCATTTGCTAAAGTTCGAACAGAAATTTTTCACATTTTAAACAAGATTTCGTCAAACAAAAACGTTTTTTCTTCCAATTCCTGATTTCCTTTTGATTGTACCAGTGTCTTTAAATCGTTTCACAACGCATGCAATGTTCTCAAAGCAATTTACAACTCTTGATATTGTTTTTTCTTTGATACACCAGGGTTTTCAACGAGAAAATGCAAAAAAATTTCTTGCTTTTTTTTTTGATATGATGACATTTCAATTAAAACTAATTTTTCAAATTTTGAATAAAACTAAACAATGGCATTTTAAAACAATTAGCTAATTAAAGTAATTATCGGTTTCCATTAACACCACATCAGAACACCCGCAGATTTTTTCTAGTACATGGCTTACTTAAAAAAAACAACGAAAGATTGTGTACAATTCCGCCTAAGCTCTCAAATATGACGTCACGTCAAAATGTTAGGCTGGAACACAATGATAAAATATTAAGAAATAGAAAAAATTAAAAGAAAAAATTAGTTCGCTATAAATGACACTTAAAGATTATTTCAGTTGTAGATTTATGTTTTGTTTTTCTTTTCTTTTTATTTATCATTTGTGATAAAAAATAAGACATTATTCGTATTGAGACATAAGATCTAACATACGAAGAAAATGTACATGTAATTTGGAATATCCCAAATTATGTTCACTGTTGGTTATTCCAAATTAACAATGGGACATCTAAATTTAAAACTCCATGTTACTTTCACAACTCTAGAAATATTTGCAAAATCAAAACACAATCATAGTCTAATAAGGTTTCTTAATAATTTAATTGATCAAAAGGAGGATTTTGAATACATTAATAAATTTTTATGAAGGATTACATTCTTATCGAAAAAGTTTTCAAAATTGACGTTGAGTGTGGCTGTTAGCAAAAATATCAAGATGGCGCACTGTTTTTAATAATCATTTATTTTACGTGCTATTTGACTTAGTGTTTCCGAAAAAACAACATAAATGGAGTTTATATTGATTGAGATATTCCAAATTACCGACGATGTTCCAAACATGATGCACTTCCTCTATAACCACACAAAGACGATTGGGGAAAAGTAGGACATTAATTAGTTTATTTCACCCCTTAAAAAATACTTTTGAGGGTCTTTTCAAAAATACGGATTTACCACACACAAGTAATCAAAGTGATGTCTAAATAGAGGGCAAGAAATCTCATTGTTTCTTCTGAGTCCCTTATTCTAGAAAAATCACTTTATGATAAAACACGCATAACAAAAGCAAGATTTTTACATTCATTTTACTAAAACGAAGTGAATACGGGGGTTTCTAAGAAAAACTTTAAATTGCCAAAAATAGCAGCTTACATTTTTTTAAAGAGTTTTTTCCAATCCAAATTTTCACTTCTTACAAGTGATCTAAGCAAAATGTGAGCTAATAAATTTTTTGTTTTAAATCAATTTTTTTGGAGGACCTAACGAACACTTCGAGGATCTTAAACTTGCAACATATGATTCTTTTGCAGTAAGACATAAGTGAAAAGGATTTTTGTAAAAAGAGCTAATTCGTTTTTTCCAAAACTGAGTTTTTTCAACATTCTGATTTTTTTATTGAAAAAGGTTCAAAATAAAGATGAGTTTTCAATTGTCCGTGTTTTCAAAAGTCCGGGATTACGTAAACTTATATGCGGGAACAGAACAGGAAAAAAACGTTTACGGAGTAATGTTTTGTATGATACAGAAAATTAGGAAGTCGGTAAAATGCGAACTACTTTACGAACCAAGACATATTTTAATGACCACTACAGTTGCGATATTTAAAAAAATGTTGGCTCATCAATTTTTTAATTTAAATTAAATATAGTGGAGTTTGATATACTTTATTTAAATTAGGTTGTATTTCTTTTGAATTAATTATAATTTATGTTTCTACTTGAAGTCCATAAATTTTAGTAAAATAAAAAGTTTAGCGGAAACAGAATCTGAAAAATATTACATCATTAACAACTAATAGAACAATGGTTAGCAAAAAAGGCCGCATTTTAGTGGTTCGCAGTTCGCATTTTACCGACTACCAGAAAAATAATAAAATTTCATATTTTAAAAAGTGAAAATGTTTATAAAGCGACCCTTCCATTTCACACTTTCCTGGAGTAAAACTTTATTGGCTCCAGGAGAGTGCGAGCCAAAATAACTTGGTAACGAAAAGCACACTTGTCTGAATAAAACTTTTATTAAATAGATTTTTGCTCTTTATGAGTAAACATAGATTACAAATATTTTCATATAAAATAGAAGGGAAAAAAAAATGTTTCTATCGTTATAAAAAACATTTCAAATAACAAGAAATTCGAAAATAGCTTTGTACTTTTTTACCGAAACTAAAACTTAGTACAGTTCAAAATGTTAAATGACGATATCGAAAAAGAAAAGAAAAATTAAATGTTTACAATGTTTTGGATGGAAGTATGAAAACGAAGAAAAAAAAAACTTTTACAAGACATTAAATTATTTGTTCTATAATTATTTAAATAAATTATAAACAAAAATAAACTTAAAATAATAAAAAAGATACTTTATTAAGAAGTTTTAATTTCTGAAAGAAAAAGTTAAACTTTTAACTTTCACATTTGGATAGAATACGTAGGTCCCTAGACCCTAGTCCTTTACGTAGAGCCTCGAAAAAAAATTCAAAGAGATTTATATATTAAAAACATATGGTAAAAAATGCCAACTGGTAATAAATATAAAAAAATAATTCAGATTTAACTACTTAAAAAAATAAAGCACATTTCAGGAGCCATTAATAACTAAAGATTTTGGAGGAGAGAGTAAATCTTGAAACTCTAAAAGAGCTTCCTTTAATGCATGACGTACAGGTTCGCTACTGCAAGTAATACATTCCAATATCGTAGGGTATAAACCGATTAAATCACGCCATAATTGATCATCGACTATAAATATAGTAAATATAAACACAACTCCCTTTTGCTGCAAAGCATACTTTTATTAAATGTTAGAAAATGTAAAACTTACTCAAGTTAGGTTTGTTTTCCACCATTTTTTTAATAGAAGCGAGCAAAGTAGCAATAGCTTTTACTGCAAATGACATTTCAAACATTCGTGTCCTATAATAGAAACGACATTTAAAATATTAGCTAAGAATAAGATTTCTGTTAATTATAATCTATATTATTTAAATAATCTCTTTCCGAAAGTGTCTTTCCGAAAGATTAAAGTGTGATTGAAGTTGGCATTTTTTAATTGAAAGTGAGCAAAATATATTAGCACTGTGCCAGCCTTTATACCCAAGGAATAAACATGTAAGAATACAGTTATAAATAACAAAGGGATAAGGGATGTTAAAATAGCTTTTAGCATCCCTCATTATGCAAAGTATTTAACTCTATAATAGTATTATTTTGCAGATCCAACTATGCTTACAATGCATTTTTGAACCTTGTCTAAAAGAGAAAGACCATCATTAGAAGAACCAGCCCAAATATGACACAGTATTCTATACAGGGAAGAGTAAGACATTTGTAGAGGTAGAGACGGCAATTAAAAGTAAGATAATAGAAAGGTCGATAAAGAGAACTTTAGCAGATGTTAACTTTGCAATCGATGCGAGATGGTAAACAATAGATCGAGAGGTAAATAGTTTTGCAATCGATGCGAGATGGTAAATAATAGATCGAGAGGTAAATAGTTTTGCAATCGATGCGAGATGGTAAATAATAGATCGAGAGGTAAATAGTTTTGCAATCGATGCGAGATGGTAAATAAAAATCGAGTGGTAAATAATAATGATAATCCAAGAAAATATAAAGAAAAGAAATCAGAGAAAGGATTACCATTCATTAATATAATAATGCCGACAGTATTACAATAGCTGTTTGCAGTAAATAACTGAGTTTTGTTAGAGTTAAAATTTACAAGCCACTGCAAGCCTTAAGCTGTTATAGAAGTGATATCAGATTCACGATTGACTGCCTGTTCAATCTTGAATCAAACAGGCAGCCGATCAAAAAGAGATAACCTTTTTTTAAGACAGGAGTATGAAGTTGAGTTATCAACAAAAAGAGCCACTTTAGATGTAAGATTGTCAGGAAGGTCATTAATGTAGATAAGAAACAATACAGGTCAGAAAACTAGAACAAAACCTTAAGGTACCCCAGAAGCTACTGGAAATAAAATGTGTTGGCTTTTGAGGATGATTTTAATAAAGCGGTTAGAAAGAAAATATTTGATAATCTCAAAAACGTTCCCAGATACAACATATGAATTAAGCTTATGGAGAAGATACAACATATGAAACAAGCTTATGGAGAAGATACAACATATGAAACAAGCTTATGGAGAAGATACAACATATGAAACAAGTTTATGGAGAAGATACAACATATGAAACAAGCTTATGGAGAAGATACAATATGAATGAAGCAAGCTTATGGTATTTTATAAATAGCAATAGCCTTTATCTTGCCGCCTCCATCTAATGCACATTAGAATGATCAGACGATAGTTAGGAGTCAGAATGTTCTCCTAAGTTTTTGAAAATTGGAACCACAGATGTTATTTTCGAGCAGGCAGGAAAACAGGATTCAATTAAGCACTTATAAAATAGTTTAGAGAGAATTGAAAAGAGTTTTGGAGAACACTTTAGTAAGACTATGACATAAAAGTTTTCTAGAACACAAGCTGTAGAAAAGTTTAATTGGGAATAATGGAGCTTAGCAATAATAAATAGACTGTTCTCAAGAGACTTGTTCTTGTGAAAAAGATTAACGATTATGAAAAAACGATTATGATTAGATATAGCAGCTTCACATGAAGGTGAAAACCATAGAGTAGAATGAGCCTTGACTTGACCAGAAAATTCAAACCTGATTTATTGACAAACAGGTGAATTGACGCGTAAGTATACATCCAAGCCAAGCATGTGACTGGAGTCTTTGTGTATCAAATGATAATAGCAATCAATGCTGAGATCTGAAAAAGAAACAGCCAAAAGTCTCACAAAGTTATTTTTGTTATTTTAGGCAAGATTTAAATTAAAGAGAGCATCCCATTGAGCATGGCATCCCAAGTAATGAGCTTTGCAGCTGTCTCATCTTGCTAATTAACTTAAAATTGTAACTCAAGGCTCCTTATGTAGCCTTAACAACACACACCAAAGGCATTTTTAGAGTTTTAGAGTTGTGCCCTCATTAAGAGATAACAGAAAGAGTTGCAAAAATCACTATCTTGATAGTGACTATTAAGGAGGCACAAACAAAAATCTGAGTAGAGTCAAGAAGGTTCAGCATTCAGCAGCTGGTCAACAGAACTATTCTGTTTACGCCTAAAGTCTTTGTCTAAGAGGCCTCCTACAAGACAGTTGCTGGGTGCAGTTAACATCTGCCCAAGATAAATATTTTTAACTCTTAATACGCTTTTCTAGGGAAAAGCTAGGAAAAGCCAATTCTGACTTAAAACACCCCCTGCCTTGGGGCTATTGGTTGAGTAAAAGTTAGAGATGGTGTCTCGACAAAAATACTTATTTTGGGCAGATGTTAAACGCATCCAGCTACTGTCTTGTAGAAGGCCTCCAAGACAAAACTTAAGGGGTAAACAGATTCTATCTGTTGACCACCTCACACCCCTTCCTCATCTAGTAGGCTGGCGCAGATGTATTTATAATACATTGTTTCCAACTTAAAATGTTGAATGCTGGATCTTCTTGACTCAATGCATGGGTCTCTATTTTTGTGTGTATAATTTGAGGACTATGCAAATTATTCTATTATCTCCTAATGAGGGTACACCAGCCTTGGTCGAGAAGCAGGTGCAATCGCATTTGATTCCTGACCACGTATGTAATATTTTAGTTGCGACAATTTGGTCATGGTTCTTTAATTTTGTAAAGTTTATTACATATAATAGATTTTAGTAGTATATTATTACTTTTTAATATAAAAAGTACTTTTTTTTTTTAAGTAAATGTAATTTGATGTATGCATTTTTTTATGTTAATGTATTTCTTTTAAAGCAATTTGTACAACTGATTTTGTAAACAAAAAGAATTTTAACAACGACTGCGTTTTTAATAAAATTATTAATAATCATCAAAGTTAATGAAACTAATTATGAATAAACTTACAAGAATAAACTTTTCAAACTAAGCAAAGCAATAAATAGTCAATAAAAAAATATTCACTTTTTCATTTATTAAACGATTCAACTAGCGTTAGTTTTATTAGAATCTAGTTGAAATAATACAAAAGTATATAAAAGAAATTATATTATACTCTTTGATAAATAGAAGAACATTTGTTTCTTTATTAAACAATCATTACTAGTAAGTTGTTACTTTATATAAAAAATGTCGCATAATTTTTTAAAAAAGTTAAGAAAATATTAGTTCTAGACGGAATTTATTTTGTTTCAAGTTTTTATTTTGCAGTAAAAATTATTTCCTTTTGATGTCCGTACCATTGGGGGTAGGGGAAGGTGGGGTAGGGGGGTAAGAGGTCCTTTTTTTACTAGTTACTCTTTGATTCACGCAAATTTTGATATAAAAATTGAGCAAAATATATGTTTGCTATTCTTAACTGCCTTTTTTTTCAAAAACGACCCTACTTATAAAATTATATAGTAGGGGCCTGCTTTCTTAGTTTTTTTGTAATTGTCTCTCATTGGTTCAGTTAATCTTTCTTAATGTTTTTGTTTTTTGAAAATGTTCTCAAAACAACTAAAGAGCCATGGCCAAATTATCCTAATTAAATATCACATGCGTGGTTGGTCAGGAACTAAGTGCGATCGCACCTGCTTTATGACCAAGCCTGGTACAGCTCTTAAACTCAGTTTTATGGTTCTGAGGCCAACTGGTAGTCAGGTTTACTGAACTCTGTGGTAGTCTCAGAGAGGTTGATTCCATCAACAGCTGTAAAATATCAGAGTACTAACAGTGCCATGTTGAGCATGAATAGTGTCCCTGTTCAAACCTTTGGTGTGCATTGTTGAGGCAACATTTAGAGCACTTTGTTACAGCTTAAGGTTTACCAATAGTAATGAGGCTATTGCTTGGACTATTAAATAGTGTACTGAGTAATATCTGTCTTTTGAGTCAAGTTCTTTAAAAAATTTAAAAATGACTTCAGCACCAAAAACTATAAAACACAAAAAACCATTGTCATCAACAAGTTCTCTAAATCTATCAGTCACAAATATTTGTAGTCTTTGAAGTAACTTTTCTTTTGTTGAATTTTAACTCTTAAAAAAGTTCACTAAACCTACTTGCTCTTTGTAAAACTAATTTGAATTTGGCTGTCTTGTAGTCTTGCAGAAGTGTTCTCCGGAACTGTCATCTATACTTTCAAAACTATTTAACAAGTACTTATCAGAGTCATGTTTTCCAGCCTGTTGGAAAGTGGCATCTGTTATCTCTATTTTTAAAAATTATGGAAAGATATCTGACTCGTCTAACTACCATTCCATTAGTCTTCTTACTATCATAAGCAAGGTTTTTGAGTCTTTAACTAACAAACACTTAATCTCTTATCTTAAATCTAACAACTTACTTTCTGATCAATATGGATTTTGATCTTCTCATTCTACTGCTGATTTGTTAATGGTAATAACTGATAGATTTAGATAGTAATAACTGATAGGTTTAGGATAGATGTGGAGAGGCTAAGGCTATTGCTTTCAACATTTCTAAAGCTTTTGATAAATATTGGGATGCTGGTCTCCTCAATAAGCTCTCTTCTTACAGTGTATCAGGTAACATCTTTAAGACTATTGAATCCTTCCTTACGAATCATAGTATAAAAGTTGTCCTTAACGGACAGCACTCTTTATCATAACCTGTAACTTCAGGGGTTCCTTAAGGTTCTATCCTTGGTCCTATACTTTTTTTAATTTACATTAACAATCTCCCAGAAATTCTCACATCTACCCAGCAAACACATGCTTAATTGGGCCAACGTTGCGCTAATGTTGGATTATTTGACTAACATTGGTCTAATGCAGAACCAACGCGTTTTAACTCTACAATCATTAGCGTAGATTTACATCATGTTGGCTCATTGTTGGGCCAATTTACAATTATAAATCTTTTTGATAACTTCAGTTATATAAATGCTTTGCGAACTATTTGCGCATAGCATTTATATAAAGCATTTTATTCTCCATTTTAAAAACACTTTTTACAGTGGAAACTTTACAAAGTAATTAATATTTTACAATTAATACATCAAATTTCATCTTTTTTAATGAATTGGAAAAGAAACTTATCACTGTTATGCAACAACATTAAAGTCTCGCATAGCACAAAGCTATATTACAACGTCGATTTTACTGAGTGTGTTGAAAGTTTATTTAGTTTCGACAGATATCTTATGCTAATAATGTTCTTGAGATTTTTAATAAAATTTATGATAATAATGTTGTTTATATCCTTGATTTTCTAGATAGTGAAGCAAATTCAGATTCTTCTATAATAGATATATATATATATAGTATTATATATAATATGATTTGTGATTCTGTAATATGATTTGTGATCAAGACTGTAACACACACACACACATATATATATATATATATATATATATATATATATATATATATATATATATATATATATATATATATATATATATATACATATATGTTACAGTCTCTATCACAAATCATATTACAGAATAACAAATCATATTATATATAATACTAAATATAATATCTGATAGAGATTGTTATGTCGAGGAAATGGATTCTGTCAATATTGATGATGAAGTTGTCATGAACAAGATCATGTTCATTGAAGAAAATATGCGTGTTTATTATAAAGATTTTTCCAGTTCTGAGTCTGATTATGATAATAATGACAGAAATTTTATTAAAGAGCTGGCACATTGGGCTGTTAGTTGTAACATTGCACAAGCATCTTTGCGTAAGTTATTAACCATTTTGCAACCACATTTTTCTCACTTACTTCTAGATCCTTGCGCACTTTTAAATAGACCACGAAATACTATTGTAAAACTATTTGATAGTGGTGGGGAGTATTGTCATTTAAACTTAGTAACTGGTTTAACAAACATAATTTTAAATCAAATGCAAATAAATAATACTTCCCTTGAGCTGCAGTTTAATGTTGATGGATTGCCACTCTTCAAAAGTTCTGGGTTAGTTTTGTGGCCAACTTTATATAAGATTTTACATTTTCCATCACTTCTGTTTGGTGTAGTCATTTTTTGTGGGATAAACAAACCAAAAAGTCTTAATGAATTTCTTTCCGTGTTCGCGAAGGAGCTAAAAGACTTGCTGTTAAATAGGCTGAGTCTTAACAATATTTTATACCATTTTTCTATTCATTCTTTTGTGTGACACACTGGCAAGAGCTTTTTTGAAGAACATCAAATGTCATTCTGGTTATAGCTCGTGCAAGAAGTGCACTCAAGTAGGAGAGTATTGTGAAAGTAAAGTTATTTACCTTAAAACAGATGCTTCTCTTAGAACAAATAGTTCTTTTGATAAAATGGAGGATGAAGAACATCATACTGGTAGTCAAAGTCCTTTATGTGATCTTGGTTTTGGAATAGTTTCCAGATTTTCTCTTGACTATATGTATCTGATTTGTTTGGGTGTTACAAGATCATTGATGCTTTACTGGAAAGGTCCTGTAGGTCCTTATGCAGTGCGTTTGGGGACACGGAGAGTGCTGGAATTGTCAGAAAAATTGATTTCTTTCAGTCCCTTTAATCCTAGTGAATTTGCCCGCAAACTAAAATCATTGTCTGAAGTATTAAGATGGAAAGCTACAGAATTTAGACAGTTTTTGTTATATACCGGTCCTGTAGCATTGCAAAGCATTTTAAGCAGTAAACTTTATAAACATTTTTTACTTTTATTTGTTGCTATTAAAATATTATCTACTAAACAACAAAACAATAATTTATTTGATTATTCAAATAGTCTGCTTATTAGATTTGTAGAGGAAATGAAATTACTATATGGAAAAGAAACAATGGTATAAATGGTATATTGCATACACAATCTGGTTCACATTTCTGCTGACGTAAAATGGTTAGGATCATTAGATGATTTTAGTTGCTTTTCTTATGAAAATCAACTTGGTGTTATAAAAAAATTAGTTAGAAAACTACAAAATATTTTGCAACAAATTTGTGGACGGTTCACTGAAAAACTTTATGCATATAAAAAAGATGCAAAATTCATTAGAGCAAACAGTTTACCTCTTCTTGCACCTAACAGTAATCATTGCTGTGGTCCTTTGTTAACGTTTTCAGATGTTGAACAATATGGTAAATTAAACATAGGAAAGTATTGTCTGTCTTTGCCGTCAAAAAATAACTCTAATAATCATTTTCTGACTAGTAGTGGTGATTTCTGCATATTGAAAAACATTATTAATCAAAATGGTGCTATATTTGTAATTTGTCAAAAATATTTGCAGTTGTCAAAACTTTTTGATTACCCATTGAACTCAAGTGAACTTGGAATATATAGAGTTAAGAATAAACTGTCTTCTCTAACTGCTTTGCCAGCAAACGATATTGCTAGAAAGTGTCTTTGTCTCCCAACAGTTACTAACAATGAGTTTGTGGTTTTTCCGATTGATTGTAAATAATGTTTTAAAAGAACTTTATAAACTTTTTGTCTTATTTTATTCATTTTTTATTTTGTTTTTAAACTTGTTTTAAAGCTTAAAGTAAAGATTGTGATTAATCAAAAACATTTTAATAGTCTCTACAAATCATGATGTTAGAATAATAGGGTCCTTTTTTGAAAATAAAGTTTGAATTAACAAAAACAAGCAAATTTAATACTTATATAAGTAATAGTATAAGAATAATATAATAATATTATTAATAATATTTGATGATATAAATAATAAATAAAAAAGTTTTATGCAATTAAATTAACAAATTTTATTTATTAATTTTAAAAATTTAAGCGATTATAACAAGTTATGTTAAATTCTCTAAACATTACATAAAAAAGATAAAACCCTATTATTCTGATGTCGTGAAATGTCTCTCTGCCTGATAGAAATTGATCAAAATCAAAAACCAAAAATTTATTGTTTGTAAATGTTTAAATTTCTATACAATTGCAGGATGTAAACAAATTTGGATATTGGCCACCTTTTAGGTCAACAGAACAAACTAAAAGTGCAATCAAAAATGCAACAGAACCAGTTGAAATGTGGAAACTTTGTCATTTGCGAGTACTCCAAAATATGGTAATAATCAAATACAACTATATAAATAATTATAGTTGTATTTGATTATTACCATATTATGGTAATATATATATATATATTATGGTAATAATCAAATACAAAAACAAAAATGAATAAAATAAATGATATATTGTATAAATTTAATATATTAACATATATTAACATAAAATATATACGGAATATTAATATACTTCAATCATTTTTGTTTTCATAATTATGAATCACCATATTCAGACTATTTATATAAATACTCTGAATATAGTGATTCTCCAACATTAATTTTGTTTAAAATAATTGTTAGTTAATGATTATTAGTATTTCAGGGTGTGCTATAGAATGACTACAAAAACACACAAAATCTGCAGAGTGCCAGTCAAACTTAGATTCGGATAAAGAGAAAAAAAATCGAAAGCAAAAAGCAAAGAGACAGCACAATTCTGATGTTGAAAACCTTGAGTATCTAACAGAGATGGAACAACAGCTTCAAGAGCAATATGATGAGCAAAGATTGCCCTTAATTCGTACTTTTCCTAAAGGTATTTTGGAAAACATTTATGGTAGAGTGGTATTAGCATAGTTAAGAAATTGTATTATCTGTTGTGATTTTGTATCATGCGTTGTTGACAACTGAAGGATTAATTGTTTTAGAAAACAAGTCTGGCAAGAGCGTGACCCAAGACACCAAGATTTCTAGCATACAAAACACAACCAACAAAAAGAAACATGAAAAGTTAGGAACATTGAATTCAAGTATGTATATTTAATAAAATTTCTGTTCTTTTTTGTGTACAATTCTCTTGCCTAGTTTATTTTTATGTAATTCTAATGGCTCTAAACAACCAAATATAGTTAAGTTTTATATATATAAATAAAAGTACTATTAATAAGACAGCTGTTTTAGTCACATAATAGCTTAAAAATATATCTTTATATAATCTATTGATCAGTTCCAACATAGGAACTGCAACAAACAGTTGATTTATTATGAGAGAAAATGTTTTTTCAAGATATTACAAGATAAAAATACTATTTTTTGTCATTTTTTTAATAATTTTTTAATGTTTAATGTACTTTTAGTTAGTACTGTGAGTGACCAATGTCATAAAAATTTGCTTATGGCGAGAATGAATGGTTTATCAATGTTGCAAGGTAAATTAAATTTATTTTTTTATGCTTTTAAGTTGTAAATATTATAATGCAAAATGTTTTTACTTGTTGTGTAATACTTTTATGAATTTACTATGTGCACACAGTAAACACTGAATTCAGTGTTTGTTTTACTGAATTCAGTGTTTACTGTGTAGGATAAGATTTAGTAAAGATATTTAACAACTTGTACGGTTTTGTTCATTTTAAATGTAATCTTTTTTAGGCGATCTTCCAACCTTACTTCATTCAATGTTTGCTCGTCTCACAAAGATTTAATAAAAATTAGATACATGTCTTACCCAGCAGAAAATGATACTAAAGGTTGTTGGCTCATCAGAGGTTGCTGTTGCAACCTGACAATATAACATTGCCGTTACATTCCATTGTGCAATTAGAACATCTCGAGCAGGTTCTACTATAAAAATCTTCATTGGATGCATTGGTATAATTAATTTAGACAATATTTTTATTGCAGATTTTATCTGATTTCTATGAGTAAACATTTTATGGGTCTATTATAAATAATATAAAAATTTCCAGATTATGTATCTTGGTCAGATCGGTGGATGAACTGTTGCAGAAACAGTGAGAAACGTGCTCTCTGAATTGATGGCTACAGAAGTGGCTCAATAAATAAACTTTGAAGGTCAAGGTGGGCAAAAACAGGGAATCAAAACTATGAAAATATTATCTGTAATTTACGGTTGGTGATCAATAAATATTGTCAATTATGTTGTGTATGGCCATTTAGTTATAACTAGCAAAATTTACTTATGCATGTTTCATTAAATGTACAGTGCATGTAATGAAACAAGTAAATTTTGTTAGGTTACAAAGATTTTAACCATAACGTATTAGACCTTACATAAGTTTTGAACTTTTAGGTATGCTCTATGAATAATAAATAATAGAAAATAGAATACCATGATATTTACCATGAAAAAAAAAACAAATGAATTTTTATAAATGATTGCACAACTAATGACTTTTTTATTACTTTCAAACCAAACATTTATCTATTTTTTTTAGGGCTGCTGTGTACATTATATTAAATGTTTAATTTTTTTTTTATGGTTAGGTGCAGTACAGCGTAATCCATATACAAAAGATGTTACAAAAATGGAGTAAACAAAAACTTGAAGTCGTGGCTTCGTAATTCATGCAATGGCAAAAAGCAAGATGGGTCAGTAGGGCACAAATGTCGCAGTCTTGACAGTTTGACAAACGTTTGAGGATTGTTTCAGCATGCCATTCACAACTGTGGGACAAAGAGGGTGATGCAGATGATGATGATA
This sequence comes from Hydra vulgaris, assembly GCF_038396675.1. Lineage (NCBI taxonomy): Eukaryota > Metazoa > Cnidaria > Hydrozoa > Anthoathecata > Hydridae > Hydra > Hydra vulgaris. The sequence continues at coordinate 4,607,312 of NC_088926.1, read as the reverse complement.
ATTAATGTACAACAGTTTATATTATCTAATATACGTATTATTATGTTACATATTTTTTATTCTCTACCTTGAAAAGGCATTTTGATACTTGATCGTAATGCCATTCAAAAGGTATTTCGATCAAGCCCATTTGCATTTGATTAAAGCAATTTAAATGATTCTAATCAAATGTCGGTTGCAACTTAAAAAGGTTTTTTAATACATTAAAGAATAACAAATAAAAGTAATTTTATCTTAACACTGGCGGAACTAACTATTTTCTAAGTACAAATAGCATTTGTAATTCATTGGCCCTAATAAAATATATATTCGGATATATGCTGGCTAAACAGTATCATGTCAATGTCAGTGGGCCAATGCATGCATGGCAGTCATCACGGAATTGGCCCAACATTGGATGCCAACGTTAGGATAAGCATTGGCTAAACGTTGGGCCAACAATGTTGTGTTAGCTGGATAACGTGGCATTGTTTGCTGATGATACTACTATTTATTCTTGTCATGATAAGAAGCCAACACTTTGATTGCTTAGAGGGGGCATTTGAGCTTGAAAAAGATTTCACTTCTTAGTGACTGGTGAACTTTAACTTAGATAAAACCTAATTTTTTTTCAGCTAACCAATATCACAATAATCTAGGTCCTCCTATATTTATGAACGGTAATGTACTCTATGAGTCATCTACCAATTATCTTCTAGGATTAACTCTTACTTGTAAACCATATATCAAATCGATTTCTAAATTAGCGTCTGCCAAGATTGCATCTCTTTCTTACACAGGATTCTATTCTTTATCTATATAAATCTCAAAGCTGTCCTTGTATGAAATACTGCTGTTATATTTGGGGCAGATCTTCTAATGATGCCCTTTCTATTTTAGACAAGGTGCAAAAATGCATTGTAAACATAGTTGGATCTGCACTTGCAGCCAACCTCCAACCATTATTACATTATCATGTTGCTTCTCTTTCTCTTTTCTATAAACACTAAAATGGGCACTGCTATAAAGAGCTAGCGTCTCTTGTACCATCTATTAAAATTCATTCTTATGTTACTCTTCATTCAACTAAGTTTCATACTTTTACTGTGACTGTTCCTATGTGCTCCAAAAATTCTTATTCATCTAGTTTTTTTCCATGAACATCAGTCCTTTGAAATTCGCTTCCTTCATCTTGTTTTCCTGATTCACATAACTTGCAATCTTTTAAGCCGTCTGTTAATTGTTATATTGCTCTATAAATTTCATCTTTTCTCTTCCAGTAACTTCCAACACTAATAGTGGTTGCTTGCAGCTTTGTTGGAAGTGAAGATGTTGAAAAAATAAATAAACAAATTTAAAAAAAAAGGGCTAACTTTCATTCTGGAAGTCAGCCCTTTTTTTCAGCTGTCACCCTGGAAGTACTAGTTTCTTCTGGCAGTGGTTGTGTCAAGATTAATTTGTAATTCAGATTTATAAGATTGACATAGTGGTTTAACAATAATTTGAAAAAAAAAAAAAAAGGAGTAGCCTACTTGATTATAGTGCTCCATTGGACCATGAGCAAGAAAATGTATTAAAAGTAAAAAACACAAATTTTTAACACACAATACCAATTACTTAATAAAGAAAATTGAAAACTTCCTTTTAAGAAATATTATTACTATGCAAAATGCAACAAAATGCATAACATAACATTACCTTGGCAACGGAAATTGGCCATTAAGTCTTTCATCTTTTGAATATTTACAAAGCACACTTTTACATCTTTCCAGTAATGACTGTAAAGCTAATCGTGACAATTCGCTCTCCTCTATGAGTTGTTTAAATTTAAAAAAATTGGTTTAAAATCCTTTTAAAAAAAAATTAATGTAATGATAATAATAAAAGTATTTCTAATTAAGCATAAATTAGAAAAATAAATTAAAATAAAAAATTAAAAATGTTAAATTTATTACGTCTTTATATATTTATTTATCTTATGACTTATTTCTTTTGTCATATCATTTATTAATTTTATTATTGCTTTGAATTTTTTTTTTTTTACTTATATATAATTATATATTTATACCATTGTTACAAGATAACTTTGTATTGAATATATATAATATACTATAGGTCTAAACTTGATATCTTTCTTGTATATATTATTATCAACACATACACATAAGTAAAATATAATTGTTCCTTGAGCGCCACTATGCAACTCCCCTATGACTCAAACTCTAATCAACTCTACTGTTTTATAAATTTCGTAAACAAGTTGTTTGGTAACCATTGTTTCTTGGCGTTTGTTGAATGAATTGTTAGTTTATATCTTCTTACTGTGCACGCTTGAGCGAGTATTGTTGTTATCTTTGCAATAGTTGCATGCTTGAGTGGCTAAGGTTGTTACCTTCGTAACACCATATATACTTATTATATTATATTTATTATTACTATAATTATAACTTAATTATAATTTTACTTCTTTGTAAATTATTTCCAACCTTTATTATGTGTATCTTTAAAGAAAGAAAACTGAAGAAGAGTTTCAAAACATAACTTGGCAAAATCTTCTTTGAAAGGAAATGCTACTGAATCACCTAAAAAAAAAATTCACTCAAGTTTTACTATAAAAATAAGCAAAAAATAAAAATAAATTTAAATTACTACTTCATTAATTTATAAATTATTATTTATAAATATATGTCTTTATGTTTTTCGACCTTAAAAATACCATTAAAATACTGTCACACAAATTTAAAAAAAAGAATTTACAAAAGAATTGAAAATGCTTTTTAAAAATTAATTTTTAACACAATGTCAAATTACAGTTTGATAAAATGATATGAATGAATGATATTAACAAACAAATGATATAATGATATTAATGAACAAATTATAGAATGATATTAATGAATTAATGATAGAATGATATTAACAAATGAATGATAAAATGAAATTATTAAATGATATGAACGAATGATATTAATGAATGAATTATAGAATGATATTATTAAACAAATGATAAAACAATATTAATGAATGATGATATAATGATATTGATGAATGAATGATAGAATGATATTAATGAATGAATGATAGAATGACATTAATGAATGATAGAATGACATTAATGAATGATTGAGTGACATTAATGAAAGATAGAATGATATTAATGAATGAATGATAAAATGATATTAATGAACAAATGATATGAATGATATTAAAGAATGATATTAATGAACAATATTTGCCAAAGAATTATAATGACTTCTTAAGCATTTTTTGATGTATTTCAAAACATTTTAGTTTTGGAGAAAAAATCCCTATAAGTTATTTATATTGCAATATTCCTTACATGTAACCAATACACTGATTTATATAGTTTGTTATGCAGTGATGTATTGGTCAATCATTCAGTTTATAGCCAGAGGTACTTAGTGCGAAACCCCATCACCTGTTAGTATTCAACTTGTGACTCTTTTTTACAATCTTAATTGTCAATAATGTGAAAAAAAAAAAATTTTTTTCTGCAGACTATGTTACTTGACTTGAATGGATATCAATTTTAAAAGATTGTAAAACTCTTAAATTTTAAAAGATTGTAAAACTCTTAAATATAATTGTAATAGTATTGTATTAACTTTCAACCAATTGACTTCAACCTTTCGATTTCGAGATTCATTACTGATTGACTTGACTTCACACAATCCTTTCACAAACAATTGATTTTACAATCAATCAATCTTTCTATAAATCAAGTATTTTACCATTGGATTTATTTAAATATATTATAAATCATTATCTTTTTATTTTTCAGAAATCATTCTAGTTGTTTTTTTATTTATTTAGTGTCATATGGTAATTTTAATTTTTGATTGTCATTGATCTTTCTATCCTTAAAAACTGACCTGTCTCAGAACAACTTGAATCATTTGCTGTTGTTTTTTTCTAAACAATTTCAAAACTATAAAAGGAACTTTGAATAACTTTGAACTCTTTGAACGAAGTTTGAATAACTTTCTTTGCTTTCAAGACTTTTTTGGTTGTTTTACTTTAATTTTTAACTTATAATAATTTTTTAAAAATTTTATTTGTTTTTTATTTAAATTAATTTTTTTTTAACTATTTATTTATTACTTATATTAATTATTAAAAAAAAACTCTTTACTCTTTTAATTAAGTTTGGATTTGTTTTGCATTTAACCGAAACACTTATTTACACTAACACTTATTCATAAATTTCTCTTCACTTTCTTTTTCGCCATTCACTTTTGAATAAAGTCAAGAAATGCATTGTAAATGTATTTGGACCCCATCTAGTTGCCAAGCTTCATTCTATGCCTTATTTATTTATTTATTTATTGGAAACCATATATACAGCTAACAACTTATTACAACACATTGTTAAATATATTAATATTATAATGTATTATAACAACAAAATGTTGTACCTAGAGTAATAAACAGTCTAATAAGTTTTTATCAACTGTTTTATGATTTCATACATTTTGACTTGATGTTTCATGATTTAATACATTTTGACTTAATGTTTCATGATTTAATATATTGTGACTTGATGTTTCATGATTTTATACATTTTGACTTGATAACATTTCAATAATAGGCTAAGAAATCAAAAAACTTTTTTTTTTTATCATCAACACCACCAATACTGCAGCAACAACATTACAACAACAGTATTGCAGCAGTCATGGTGTTAAAGTTATCACTAGTGCTAAATGTGCTCACTAGTCAATATTTAAACATAACCTGTTACTTACTATCAAACATGTCAGTTGTTGCAGAATGTATAGATCCTTTATTAAGAAGTTTCATAAGCCGGTCAACAAACACCTTAGACAGAGACGATGCAAATGGTAGTATATCTTGTCTAATCAGCTTAACAAGCTTTATATCAACTTGTTCATCTAATCTGTGTTCAGCTAGAGTTTGAGAATCGGGTGGTGGGCTAAAAAAAATTTTAACAAACAATAATTGAAATAATAAAAAAACAATTGAACAACAACAACAAACTAAAAACCCGTTGAATCCGCCACTAAAACTAAGTCTATGTGTCAAGGCTTATGTGACCATATGGTATACTAAGAAATTCACAGCAAAGATAACCACACCTTAGAGTGCAACTAATAGAACTTTGTGATAATTTTTCGATTACATTAAAATAACAAAGACAAAACATTAAAAAAATTCAAAAAAACAAAACAAAAAAAAAACATAATTTGGATAATCAAAAAAAGCAAAATTTGACAACAAGCTTTCAGGGTAGAAAAAAATTCAAAAAAAAAAAGGAAACTTGCAATCATGGCTGCATAAGAAACTGTAGCAATGGTTTTTGCATAAGAAACCATTAGCACCTTTTTGTTTTCAATAGACACAACTATCAGCCTTTTGGATAAAGTTCATCAACTTCACAAACTTCATCAACTTTACATTCTGATGACTGAATAAAAGGACCGAAAAAATAAAAAAATATAAAGAAATATAATTTATGTACCTTAAGGAGAAAAGAAAATCATCAAAAGCATTTGCCATACTCATCCACATGTCTTGAAAATCATCATCTGTATTTTTCAAATTAAAAACAAAGACATTTACAATGACGAGAGTATGTTAATCATATAAAAATCTTATTACGCAATACTTTACCTTTGTTATTCAAATGAACTTTTAAACCACTTTTTAAAACGTTGAGAAGCAATTCAATGGACAATTTCCAGGTGGATTGAGCAGGACACGCATATTTTAATTTCAAAGGTAAATGAAGTGTCTATTGTGAAAAATCAAATATTATAAGAATATAATTATATTATATTATATGTATACATATATAATATACATATAATATAATATATATTATTTTGTAAAATGATATTTCACCTCCAAAAAGATAAGAAGGCCACTACAGATGAGAAGGTCACTACAGATGAGGAGGCTACTGAACTGTGATTACAACCCTCTCTGAACTCTAAAACTCCGAAACTTGAACCTTGACGAACAAGGCCGCTGTGCAGAGAAACAAGTTGAGCGCAGCACTTCCTGGGACTTGGTGGGGATCGGAACTTCTCGCTTATGAAGCGAGTGCTCTACCACTACACCACTACCAGATCTTACACATAATACACTACTCAGCAATCATTCTGGTCATATTTTAAAAATCCGAAAATTTTTTTCAAATAAATAAATTATATTTCAAAAATATATCCGGAAAAAGTATTTTTAGAAAATAAATGGAAAAACCAAAAAAAAAAAAAAAAAGGAAAATGTGTAACTAAGAATTTCTCATTTGCTTGAAAAAAAAATTAATTATTTATACGCACTAGGGTTTCTCAAACGGGATCCCGGGGATAAAAGTGGCAGCAGGATTTCCCGGGATATCACTCTTATATCCTGGAACAAATTTTTTTAACTTTACGAATGATAACTTTTTGAACTAATTTGAACAAAAATAAGAAAAATATTATAGCATTTAGTTGTGTTTTATGTGTTCATATCTTATATTAAAACCAAGCACAACAAGAAATGTTATTGAAACTATCTTAAACTATCTAATTCAAGGAATGCATTGCAATTTGTAATGCGATGTTTTCTTTTTTCTTGTTATTACAAAATATGAGAAAGAAAAAAAAACTTTCCTGCGACAAAAACAGTAAGTTTAATTTTTAAACTCCTAAATTATTGAAAAGTTAAACATTTTCTGTTTTGAATTATTGAAACATTTTTGTATTTAAAAAACGGCAAACAAAGACAAATAAAGTCATACTTTAGATAACATATATACATAAAAAATATTTGTAACTTTACCCTTAGTTGTTAGCATGGCAGTATTTTTGTAAAGAAAAATCTGGCGAATCTGCAATTTGCAAAAAGTGCAATGTAAAGATAATGTGCAAAGGATTTTGGATAAGTGGGCTCATTCGTCATTTAAAAAATGGACATAAAGATTTGGATTTGAATATGAAGCGTCTACATGAAGATACTGGCTCAAAAATAAAATTGTGCAAAAGAAAATCACATTGTTTGTTAAGCAGCAGACTTTCGAGGAAATTGCGTCAAAGCTAGCAACAGTGGATGGCTTCTCAACAAATGCCATAACAAAAAGTGAATTCATTAAAAAATCATTGTCTGAAAAAGGCATGTTATTACCAAAAAATCCATCCCATGTTATGAGTATGATAAAAAAAGAATATGATTTAGCCAAACAAACTGTGGTTTTTGTTATTTAGAGATAACAAAAGAAATATCTAGCGGGTCGCGATTTCCTTTATCGTTAGATGAATAAGTCTTTGAAAAATCGACATTATTTACACTTATTAACAAAGTTTTGGAACCGTGGACTGACTCCGATAGCTGGATCACTTCCTGCAGAAAAAATTGTTGATCTGGTTGAAAATAAACTGTCAGATTTCAATTTATCAATTAAAAAGCACATCATAGCTAGCAGTGGTGTACACTAGCAGTCGCCCAATGGCAAATGCCATCCGAATCTTCCGAAGGGCTACTGGAAATAATATTTGATGCAGTTTAGTCGCCCAACCAGGCGACTTGATTTTTTTTTTCATTATTATTATTATTTCAATAATTCTTTAAGCAAAATTTATGCGTCCAAATTTAAATTAAGCAAAATTTATGCGTCCAAAATTAAAGAAAATGACTTTTATCTAACAATAACGACCACCCCGTACGTGTTATTTTGTTGTAACATTCTAAGAGAAATACCTAGATAAAAACCAAGTTGCGTAATTAAAAAAATAATACATAAAAAGTTTGCTTTTATTTAATGTCTTTTTGCTACCAATCAAATTACGTTGCAAAAAAACAACAACATTAATTTGAACAATTATTATATTATATTGTAATTTAGGACTCATTATGTAGCCTCAACAATTATTGACAACTATTGAATCAACTTATAGTTTTATACATACCAAAGTATGTTGGAAACTTTTTCAGGTCCCAAATGTCAACAAAAAATTATTTTAAAATTTAGGAAAAAATTAAGCCTCAACAAACTTTTAGATTGTGATGCCAAAACACAAGATTATATGATATATGATTAAGGGGAAAAAGAATGTGAAAACACAGATATTAAGAACATGCAAAAAAAAAAAAAGTAAAAAAATAATGGAACAAATGAACTTATGATGAGCTAGATTCAGGATAAAAAACCCAATAATTTAAGACTGAAGTGCTAAATAGTTATATACTGCCCTGCCACTCAAGAGCACCTGGAAAAAAATTAAGGAAACCTTATATAAAGTATATTTGGTGTCTTTGGTGGTATACTGAACAGTCTATTTTTCTGCACTTAAGGTGTTCTTGATTGGCAGGGCAGTATAATAAAGTTTTTTTTTATAATTTAACTTTAGAAAACATTAAATCTAAAAAAGCCAATCTAAAAACAAACAAATAATAATAATAGTAATAAATAATTTTTGAGAATTGAAATTATGATAGTAAAAATACTATGGAAAAGTTAAAAAAAAAAAAAAATCAACAAACCTTAATAATATTCCTTAAGACATTTCCTTTAACAACTGTGACTTTAGCATAGCTAATTTCATAAAGAGTTTGCACTAATTTCATACTATGTTCTGCTAAAGGTACATAGTTCATAACAACCCATTCACCAGCACGACCACGAATTTGTGTATAACTTTCATTATCTTGTGTCTCCACTTTTGGCGGACAGCAAGCAAACTCTATAAAATGTAACAGCAATGTGAACACTGTCGGATACATTGGTAGATTATCATTATGGTCCAATATGCTCTTATTATTTAGCTGGGGAACCTCAGCAAGCAAAGTACTTATTGCTTGGAGAACTGATTTCTGTAGTGGTGAAAGTGTTGTTTCATGATGAAATGCTGGAAGAAGAAAGGGCGATGTGTCAGAATGCAGAGGCATTGATACAGCTCGCTCTAACACTTTGCCCAATCTCTCTAAATCGCCGATTCCAAAGCGTCCATAAATTCTTCCAAGCAAAGGAGGAAAAATATTAACCAAAGCAGTCAAAAAAGCTTGGGAAGGATACACAGTCTTATTTGAGATTTTGCCTGAACTATCTTTTGAGTTTCTAACAAATGAAGATACATCCATACAGTATGTACCGATGTTTTGCCACACTCTCCAAGCATTTATCCATAAATCGAGCTCTTGTTCGGTAATGTTTAAAAAAGGTATCTTTCCTTCTTCATGTTCCTCCATGTTATTTTTCACAATTTCTTGAAAACTTTTAAGAGAATTTAAAGCAACTTCTGCATTTTTACTTAATGCACTACCTTCAATAATCTCCAACAACAAAGCCCATGCTCGAGGATAATCACTTAACTTCCTCAAAACATGCTCTCTGTTGCTGAACACCCGTGATACACCTGCTAGGGATAAAACGCAAGTTTCTGCCCATTGTTTTTCAGCTGTGTCACGTGAATGATGAATAAGTATATTACCAGGTAATGTTGTGTTATCAGATGGAGGGGGGCAGTCAGCAGCGGCAGAAGACATTGCTTTTACTTGTTGCAAAAGAGGAAATAAAACCTAGATGTGGTAAATTTGAAACATTTATAAACTTTGATAAAATTAAACTTTACCTGGTTTTACTTTCAAAATCAAACTTTCAAAAATTTAACTTACTTTCCATAAAACAGAGTACCATGTTGCATTTTCAAGCAACCCACCATGTGCAGATATGGTTGAAAAGAGTGTTTGTCCAGCACTTTTGCGAACAGCAGGCCGAGGATCAACACACAGTTCCCCCAGCTTACTATATAAACTCATCCAAGCAGAGTCAAAAGGAGACACAGCATTATCAAGAGATGGATACAAATCTTTGTTTTGTATAGGGCTTATAAGGCCATTAGCTTCTTTGTGCTGTGTTAACTCAGGCTGGCATATCACATACTTTTCCAGCTCATGTTTTAGAGAAGCACGATTTTGGTATAGAAAATCTGATAGATTCCACTAAAATAAATAAATAAATATATATATATACATATATATATATATATATATATATATATATATATATATATATATATATATATTACATAACATATCTAGAAGTAAAACTTGTAATACATCGAAGTAACTTAAATTTCTTGTTAAAACTGATTTTTAGCAATAACAAAATTCTAAAACAATAATAATGTCAAAAGTTGTTATAAGTTTGCTATTTTCTTGCGGTGTTGTTTAACTTTTTTTTTTAATGGCAAAAAAAACTTAATACATAGACATCATTTTTAAAGCACTCTGATTTCTAGAATGTAGTTGCCAGAAGTCAGTGTAGACTTTCATATTCATTAATCAAAATTAATAAATAGGTTTTACTTTCACTGTTAAAATTTTTTTGATAAAAAAACAAGTATTTAAGATATATAATGTCATTAACAACTTAACACTGATAATAAAAACCAATTTACTAATAAATATGTAGTTATACTATCAATAAACTTTAGTATAAAGTATATATAGTATAGTAAAATACAGAGAGTTATAAAGTATAGGAACCACAAATTAGGAATATAGGTCTGGTAAAATTATGATGTAGATATGGATTACATTATCATAGTTTATGCAGTGTTTCACAGGAAGAAATGCAATTGCATGTCTTTATATGACCACCCATGTGTGATTTTTGTTTTGCTGACTTGGCCATGGCTTTGAAATGTTTGATAATTTTTGTGTATTTTTTAAAATGGCACTTAAAAACAAAAACAAACAAATAAAAATGAAAACAAAAACCATAAACTGAAACAAAAAAATAAATCTTAACATAAGAGAAAATAAACAAAAGTAAAAAAGTAAGCTTTAAAAACAAATTTTTATTTTTTAAATTTAAAACCGTTTCATAAAGATCAAATTAATTAAGTTAAGTTAATTATTCCAAACTGATTTATAAACAAAATAACTTTGTTGCAGTAAGTTATAGCAGGAATGAAAAGGCTGGTGTGGGGTTTATAGCACAACATTTTATGTAAAAATTTAATGCTGTTTGATATAAATCACTTACTAAAACTTAAAATTTTTCTCTTATTTTTTTATTGTTTTTGTTTTTTTATTTTTTAGGACACCTCTTATTTCAATTAACGAAATACAAGTGAGGGAACAAAAAATTTAAAAAAAATTTAAATGTAAATAAAACATTTACAACATGCAATCTATTTGAGAGTTTTATACGCTAATATAAAGAAATAACAAATTTTAATTTAGGTTTAAAAAATATTTTACAAAAATTTTATGTTTTTTCTGAAAACGGCAAGGGCGCAAATAATTTTTATCTATTTTTACAATATATTTATAAACAAGTTTATATTATAAATTAATAAAAAGTTATAAGTAGCAATAAAAAAATCTAAAATATACGGCTAAATTCTCTACCATCACTATCGTTTTTTTTTGCTAAAATCTTATACTTGTTCATCAGAATCTGATGATTCTTTATTCGATGTTATTAATAATAATAATTTTTATTCAAAACTAACTTGACTAAAACTTTGGAAAAAATTTTGGAAATTTAATAAAGCTCATTTTCCAAACATTTTGCTATTAGCTGAGTTATACTTTTGTTTATTGTCATCAAAAACCACAGTTCATGGACAATGACACGGTTTTCAAGGTAGGTAGGAGGGGGGGAGGCACACATTTTACATAAAATGGTGTGCTATAAACCCCACATTAGCCTATAACTTACTGCAACAAAATTATGTTTACAAACCAGTTAGGAAAAATCAACTTAAAAACTTTGATCTTTATGCAAGTCTATTAAGCGAAACATTGTTTTCTTGTTTCAGTTTATTTTCTTGTTTCAGTTTATGATTTTTGTTTTTATTTTCATTTAGTTTACTTTTGTTTTTAAGTGCCATTTTTAAAATACACGAAAACAATAACACTATTTAAAAGCAGTGGCTGAGTCAGCAAAATATGTATATGTACATGTATATCAACAGTCAACAAAATATGTACATGTATATGTACGTGCAGTCGCACATCTTCCTGTGAAACACTGCGTATGGTATGTGGTTGGAGGTGTAAAGATCTTGATCACTGAGGTTAACTAAAGGGACTAAGTTTAAAAAAGTCTAGTTTTTTTATGAGGTTCTGAAATCCTTTATTTAAGTCCTAAAAAATTGCTGATACTTTGGGTTAGTATTATTTGACAAAATTCTTTAAAAATGGTATCAATTGCCACTAGGTCCCAACACAACTGAAATATAATTATTTATTTTATATTTAAATAAATGGAACCTTGTGCAGTATTAAAAAGGACTTTTTTTGAAAGTATGAAAAATTGTCAAAGGTTTTTAAACAAAAAATTTTTTGTATTTGGTTTAGTACCAGTGACCACAGTTGTTATATATTAGTAACAATTTCATAACTTATTTCATAACTTTTTTCTTTTTTACAACTTTTTTTCTCACTTTTTTTCATTTTTTAGACAATATCAAATACTCAATTACTCATAAAATATCATAAAATAAGTTGAAAGATAAAAAAAAACAAAATCAAATTTTTCTCAGTTTCAATTTTATTAAAAAAGCTTTCAAAATTATCTTATTGCCATTGAAATTAATTAATTCTATTATCTCCAGCAACTCTATTTTTGAAAAATGTAATGCTTGAACTGTTGGGTTCCACAACATGATATTTGTTACCATGTTGTTGCTGACCACAACAAACAAGTTCATTTAGGATATTAATATCAACATCTCCAGGACCAGTTCCAATAGTTAAAACTCAAAAGTTCTTTTTTATTTGATTAGGTGAAATAAATTTTTTTTTCTTTTAAAAATTACTATTTTAGCCAGATTTTTTGGCATTTTAGACCAAAGTGCAATGATTAGATCCCTAACTAAAAAGACATAACTTTGCATTTTATTAATATTTATTATTAGTAATTTAAGATGAATTTTAATTTTTTATTACTTGATGCAAAGTGAAGCAGATTATATATTCTCTATTTCTATATATCCATAAAAAAATATATATATAAAAAGTCATCTTAAAACTTGACCAATATATGGAAAGTCACCTTAAACTTGACGGATATACAAAAAGTCACCTTAAAATTGACGGATATATGGAAAGTCACCTTAAAACTTGATCAAAAAGATCAGCCATTAAATTAGGGATTATTTTTTTTGGAGTTATTACTTTACTGGTGCATTCAAGAAATCTTATTTTCAAAAGTTCTAAAAAGTAGTTGTGGTAGGTTTTAACAGAGCTAAGAATAAGGTTAAAGGTTTTTTTAAAAAAAAAAAATTTAAGCATAAAGATACACAAACATAGTTTACAAAACTAGGTACTTTTTTAAGATTAATGAACTTTTATTATTTTAAATAGATTTTATTATTAGTTAACTTTTATGTTCTAAAATTTATTTCCATATGTTTGCAAATATATGGAAATAAATTATTATTTTTGAATATATTTGCAAAATACAACAATAGTTTCTAAAAATTAGAGGATAAAAGCTGCAACAGTAAAATAAAACTTATACAAAGAAGAAACCCCTGTCAATTGGAACCTTAAATTGCTTAAAATAGTTTGTAATTTTAGTAATATAAAAATCTTTAAAATTTAAAGATAAATAACTTGTACTTAATACTTTAACTTCATTGTTATTATCAAAATGTTAATTTTTAAATGAATGTGCTTAGTTAACATATAATGTGCACAGTTAATTGTGCACACGTAACATTTAATGTGCACAGTTAATGTTTAACATTTAATGTGCTTATTAACTATTGTTAGTTATTAGTTATGGTTCTGTTATTCTGTGAAATAGACTTTTTCTTTTAAAATAAGTAGTTTCTAAGCATTCCTGAGCCTAACATGTTTCCTATTGTTGTTGTAGTCTTTTTATTTCAATTTTCAATTTTTTTAGTTTAAACTTTGTTCTTAATGTTTATTTAGCTTTTATTTTAAGTTCTGTAAAATGTATCTTTATATTTTTAAGTTATAAAGGTCTGTAAAATATATCTTTATGTTTTTAAGTTATAAAGGTCTGTAAAATATATCTTTATGTTTTTAAGTTATGAAGTTATGATAAAGATGACAAGCTAGCAAGTCACAATTTAAATATAATTTTAAATATAATTTTAGAAATAAATTTAGTATTAATAAGTAGAATAATAAATTTATGTTTTAAATTTAATTACATATTTATTAGTATATTTATTTTATTATTCATATTAATTTGTGTCCCTATCTTATTATTTATATTAATATGTATTCTTATATTATTACTTATATTAATTTGTATCTCTAATGATTGTATAGGGATTTGAATTATATGGGCTCAGATTTTATTTGTGTAAGTTTATTAGTTTATTAATGTTTATTTTAGTTCTTCAAGAGATACCAATAGAGATAATAAACAGAGAGATAATAGAGATAATAAACAGAGAGATAATAGAGATAATAAACACGTTTAACAATTATGTAAACTTTATTATTTTTTTATTTTAAAAATATATTTAAATCTTTATTAATTTAATAAAAAGTAATAATAAAAAGGCAACAATAAAAAAATAAAAAGATTGTTTAAAGATTTATTATGTAAACTTTATTATTTTATAGCATTGTTTAGACAAAGAAGTATCAGTCATTATTTTTTTAATTTGCTGTTTGTTCATTTTATGTAACTTGTAACTATAAATTTTTAGAGGTAAACTAACTATTTTAAAATTAATTTGTTCATTTAATTGGATTATTTATTTTATACTAGTCTTTATTTTATTTATTTACAAATTTAAACAACATTTTTTGGTTTGTTTTCAAAATAATAAATTACAAAGGTTTTGAAAGATGTTTCTATTTATTATTAGTAAACAGGTACTTCTTAATCAAATTTAGTCGGCTCCAAGAGATTCTATTTTATCTTTAGTACTAAAAAGTTCATAGTGTCCTTCCCCATTCGCTTATTCAATGGTGACCAATAATAGTCAAGATGAAATGTTTGACATACTAGGTGTATATCTTAAAACATGTTTAAAAACAAGAGTACTTTTTATTAAGTTTTCAAAACTGATTTATGTTAAATAAAAAATTATGTATAACTTATTTTTTACTAAGACCATATAAAAATATAGTTTCAAAATCTGTACTTAGAGCGTTTACAATGGTAGTTTTTCATGCTATAAACGACAAAGGAGTAAGGTGTTTTAGTTGTTACCATTTAATTTTATATATTTGTTTCATGTTTTTATCTATTTATTTGTGCTGAGAGCTTTTGTTACATAGAAGCATCTGTTAAAATAATTTAATTTGTGTCATGTATAATTTTTTTTTTTTCGGTTTTACTTTTGGCATTATTTATTTGGTCTACTGTTGATATATAGTTTTTAGTTATTAAATTTCATGATTTGAAATTTATATTATTAATCATAGCTTGAGCATTCAACTATTCAACTATTAGAGTATCAAATTAAAAAAAATATTTGTATACTCAAACAGTTTAAAAAATCAAAAATAATAATTTAACAAAAGAATAATAATTCAATAAATAAAGCGATCAATAAAATTAATTTTGAATGACTCTATTATTCTTTTTAAATAACTTTTTCTTTTTATAAACATATCTTTAAAAAAATCAAAGTGAATTAAATGTTTTAAAATTTCAACTTGTACTAATTTTTGTTTTAATTAAATCTTTTGTTTTATTTTTTAACCCTAAAATTATTTTTAACTTAAAAATTTGATTATGTTATTTTTTTTGTTGAGAATGCTCTTTCAGAAGTTGTTGAGGTTAGGCAAATTGTTGTTTTGAAAGAGTTGAGAAAACTCTTTTTTAAATTATGTAACATTAAGTATCTATAATTATGTAGCATTTATATTAGTAAATTATTAAAATTACAAAAATTTATAAGCAACTTTATTAACCAAGTGTTATAAAAGCCATCAAAAATAATGCCACACAAAAAAAGGAACCATTTAAAGAATGTATTTATGTTCCTCCACATCATATGAAGAAACAAAAGTAGATTTTTATATAGCGTTGATATCAACACTATATAAAAGTGATTTTTTTAGTATTTTTGTCTTTCTTTATATCTTTTTAATAATAATATCCTATTTATATTACGTTTTGCTTTAAGTTTCATATTTACTTAACATTTTAGGTTATCATTGCATCATAAATGTGTTTGAGACAGACAAAAATCATTGACCTTGTTTATATGTTTTATGGTAACCCCTTTGTGTAAAATTTTTTTTGTTGACCTGATGCTGACCTCAAACTGTTAGAGGTCAGCAATAAATTGCAAGGGCTGTTAACATCAAGATTGCAGGCTGTACTTCTTTACCTTTTACTGTTGGATTTTAAAAAAATTTCATAACTTACGTTATGTGGATTTTTTTTGTTATTAACTAAAAGCCAAGATAAAAATGATCACTAAATAACTAAATAGATTAGATAAATAGATGAATTTGTATTATATTTCAGATAATATCAAGTTAGACTGATATTACTGATTTATTTACAAACAACCTGTATTACAGATTGCTTACTGCTAGTTTTTAATGTCAATTACTAATCTACTTTAAAACTTTATTTTTTTAAATCAAATTTTCAAAATAGCATTGTAATCAACATAATAAAATCATATTTTTAAAACCAGACTAACGATGGCATAATGAAACATGAATAAGAAAAACAGTTTTTGGACCATGATAAAAAAAATGAAAACAGGAATTACTTTTCAAAACCACTTTCAGCAGTAAAATAATGAGCTTCTGGTCAGTGCATACACTCCAGGTAAACTACAAATGGAGATACTCGTCAGCACAGTACCAACCAGAGACGTGGTAGGTTAAAACTCTATCTCTTACAAAGCAAGTGCTCTACCATCACACAACTACCATTACTTAATTTGGTATTGTATATGTGTTTACATTTAAGTTTCTATATATTAAAAACACCTAAAGTTATATTTAAAAAACATTTAAAATTAACAAAAAAGAAACAAACCAACAATCCAACTGCTGTTAAACTAATATTAATCTCATTCTGCTGCAAACCAAACTTGCCAATAACTTCAACCAACACATGTACACACCAACAAGGTATGATTGGTAGAAAGTCTGTAACTACCAACTGTAGACTTTGAAAGCCTAATCTTATGATTGCTTCACTATAAATAAAAACAAAAAACTAATCTTATGATTGCTTCACTAAACTTTTTAATTATACTATTTTTTAATTATAAATAAATTATTAAAATCAAACATATATATTAATTTCTCTTTACTTTTGTTACTAGCTTACAACAACCAATTATTTGTTATAAATTAACAGTGAAGTAAATTTAAAGTATTAAATAATTTATTATAATCAACATAGATTTTGTTTCAAAAGAAATTAAAAACTTACTTTTGTTGATTAGTTGCAGAACCTATAATTCTGAGTATAACTGGCCAAGCAGCACCTAACTTAGGCGCACATTCTTGTAAAATATTTAAAACACACTCAAACTGTAGCTGACGTACACCACTATAACTTATTAAAGCCATTTCTTGAAGTGGGTATAAAATTGTTAACTGCAATGGCTAAAAACAAAACAACTTTGTTAAACATAATTTACTTAGCTTAATGTATTTAGTACATACAAACCTTAGTGTATATAATGGATACAAACCTTAGTGTTTATAATTAATATAAACCTTAGTGTATATAATGGATACAAACCTTAGTGCATGTAATAGATACAAACCTTTTTGTATACAAAAGATACAAACCTTTCACTAATTTTTTTCCTTGATGTGATTGCTCACAATATCTTTTTTTTAATAATTTTTTTTACATTTTTAAATAAAATACTAAAAACTTAACTAATAAAAATGGAAAATTAAAAAAAAAACTAAAGTTCATTCACTTCATATAATGATTTAAAAAAATGAAAAGTGGGAATCAGATATAAAAACTGTAGTTAGTATGTATGATTTTTTTAAAAAATGAAAATATTTTATATGGTATATGGTAAAAATATTTTACAGACGGAATCATTTCATAACATAGAATAAGATGAAAACCAATTTAGCAAATGAATTAAACCAAAAAGTATCTTATTAATGACAATAATATTAATAATAATAAAAAAATAAATATACAATACTGTAAAGATTCAAAGCCATTTTAAATCTTTTACTGACAAAACTAAAAAGTTAAATATACTTGATTAAGCCTTTAAAACTTTAAATAAGTTAATACTTTTAACTTCTATAAGCAATCTATTTTTATCTATTTTCCTAGCAGAATGCACTTTTGATATTTTTAAATCTATATTTTCTTTTTTTTAGAATTTTACAAGGTTTCAGTGATGCATATTTACTAATTTTGCAGAAAATGTATAGTATTGTGTATAAATATGATGCCTTATATTACTATTTTATGATTTTGAGTATAGCATATTTAGATTTCTAATGTTTACAAATACTAAACTTAATATTAAAAAGAAATTATCATGAACTAATCATACAACTTTATGTTTCTTAGCAACTTAACGTTTCTTAGCAATTCTAAATTTTTTAGCAACTTTAACTTTCTTAGCAATTTCAGGTTTCTTAGCCATTTTTTATATACTTCTTAGCCAATACTTTATTTACATGCATTTTTTTCAAACATTTTTTTATGATTCAATTTTTAGATTAAAAACAACTAAAGATGTTAAAAAAAAACTTCGTAGAAAAACTAATATATAATTAAATTTAATATTACATTTTTTATTACTATTTAACAATAATTAAGTTCTTTTTTTTCTCTACATTTATATAAATGAATACAAATCTTAATATTTTTTTAAATTATTTCTTGAAAATAGCAACCTTGCATATAATCCTTTCACTTGCTTTATAGAAAAAAAGTTAAATGTACGCTTTATGAGTATTTTTGATCCAGTGTTATAAGTTATAGCATGTGTACAAGAAATTTTTTTTTTTTTTAAAAAAATAGTAAAGGAGGAAGAAAAAAATGAGAAAAAAAAACTATTATTTTAAATTTGAATGTTTTTATTCAAAATTCTTTATAAATTATAAGGAAATTTCTATTTTCACTTTTTTGATATCGCGCAACCTGTTAATTATTAAAGTTGATGTAACTATTATAAAATATTATTTTTCTTAACTATTTTTATTTTTTATTTTTTCATTTTATTATTTTTTTTCATTTTTTACAAAATAAAACCTAAAATATAAACAAAGACATTGCAAGAATTATATTGCTTTAAGCATTTAAGTTTTTTTTAAATTATAAAAAAATAAATTCTCAATAAAACGTTGTTTAAAGTTTGTAACAATTAATGTTTTTTTTTTGTTTTTTTTTGTTGACAAAATCAGTCATTATAAAAAAACAAAAAAACTAAAATATCAAGTGGCACTAATTATAAAATAAAATTTAACATGTACTATTTTTTAGCTAATAATTTTTTTTTTTTTTAAATAATTTGGTAATCATTTTTGCTTTGTTATGAGAAATTATTTAAATAAATATTCTTGCTCTTGCAAGATAACACATAAAAGCTTTTTTAATTTTTTTTTTTTTTTTTTTTTAATTACTTTTTTTTATGCATTGTATAACATCTTTTTTTTATGCTGAACTTAAAAGAAAAAATGAAGAAAATCTTATTTTTATTAACTCTAACTTTTTCTTTTTTTTTTAATTACTTTTTTTATGCGTTGTATAACATCTTTTTTTTATGCTGAACTTAAAAGAAAAAATGAAGAAAATCTTATTTTTATTAACTCTAACTTTTTCTTTTTTTTTTAATTACTTTTTTTTATGCGTTGTATAACATCTTTTTTTTATGCTGAACTTAAAAGAAAAAATGAAGAAAATCTTATTTTTTATTAACTCTAACTTTTTTTTTTTTTTTAATTACTTTTTTTTATGCGTTGTATAACATCTTTTTTTTATGCTGAACTTAAAAGAAAAAATGAAGAAAATCTTATTTTTTATTAACTCTAACTTTTTTTTTTTTTTAATTACTTTTTTTTATGCGTTGTATAACATCTTTTTTTTATGCTGAACTTAAAAGAAAAAATGAAGAAAATCTTATTTTTTATTAACTCTAACTTTTTTTTTTTTTTTAATTACTTTTTTTTATGCGTTGTATAACATCTTTTTTTTATTATGAACTTAAAATAAAAAATGAATAAAATCTTATTTTTATTAACTATAAATTTTTTTTTTTTTTTAATTACTTTTTTTTATGCGTTGTATAACATCTTTTTTTTATGCTGAACTTAAAAGAAAAAATGAAGAAAATCTTATTTTTTATTAACTCTAACTTTTTTTTTTTTTTAATTACTTTTTTTTATGCGTTGTATAACATCTTTTTTTTATGCTGAACTTAAAAGAAAAAATGAAGAAAATATTATTTTTATTAACTATAACTTTTTTTTTTTTTTAATTACTTTTTTTTATGCGTTGTATAACATCTTTTTTTTATGCTGAACTTAAAAGAAAAAATGAAGAAAATCTTATTTTTTATTAACTCTAACTTTTTTTTTTTTTTTAATTACTTTTTTTTATGCGTTGTATAACATCTTTTTTTTATGCTGAACTTAAAAGAAAAAATGAAGAAAATCTTATTTTTATTAACTCTAACTTTTTCTTTTTTTTTTAATTACTTTTTTTTATGCGTTGTAAAACATCTTTTTTTTATGGTGAACTTAAATGAAAAAATTAATAAAATATTATTTTTATTAACTCTAAATTTTTTTTTTTTTTTTAATTACTTTTTTTTATGCGTTGTATAACATCTTTTTTTTATGCTGAACTTAAAAGAAAAAATGAAGAAAATCTTATTTTTTATTAACTCTAACTTTTTTTTTTTTTTTAATTACTTTTTTTTATGCGTTGTATAACATCTTTTTTTTATGCTGAACTTAAAAGAAAAAATGAAGAAAATCTTATTTTTATTAACTCTAACTTTTTCTTTTTTTTTTAATTACTTTTTTTTATGCGTTGTATAACATCTTTTTTTTATGCTGAACTTAAAAGAAAAAATGAAGAAAATCTTATTTTTATTAACTCTAACTTTTTTTTTTTTTTAATTACTTTTTTTTATGCGTTGTATAACATCTTTTTTTTATGCTGAACTTAAAAGAAAAAATGAAGAAAATCTTATTTTTTATTAACTCTAACTTTTTTTTTTTTTTTAATTACTTTTTTTTATGCGTTGTATAACATCTTTTTTTTATGCTGAACTTAAAATAAAAAATTAATAAAATCTTATTTTTTATTAACTCTAACTTTTTTTTTTTTTTTAATTACTTTTTTTTATGCGTTGTATAACATCTTTTTTTTATGCTGAACTTAAAAGAAAAAATGAAGAAAATCTTATTTTTATTAACTCTAACTTTTTTTTTTTTTTTAATTACTTTTTTTTATGCGTTGTATAACATCTTTTTTTTATGCTGAACTTAAAATAAAAAATGAAGAAAATCTTATTTTTATTAACTCTAACTTTTTTTTTTTTTTTAATTACTTTTTTTTATGCGTTGTATAACATCTTTTTTTTATGCTGAACTTAAAAGAAAAAATGAAGAAAATCTTATTTTTTATTAAATCTAACTTTTTTTTTTTTTTTAATTACTTTTTTTTATGCGTTGTATAACATCTTTTTTTTATGCTGAACTTAAAAGAAAAAATGAAGAAAATCTTATTTTTATTAACTCTAACTTTTTCTTTTTTTTTTAATTACTTTTTTTTATGCGTTGTATAACATCTTTTTTTTATGCTGAACTTAAAAGAAAAAATGAAGAAAATCTTATTTTTATTAACTCTAACTTTTTTTTTTTTTTTAATTACTTTTTTTTATGCGTTGTATAACATCTTTTTTTTATGCTGAACTTAAAAGAAAAAATGAATAAAATCTTATTTTTATTAACTCTAACTTTTTTTTTTTTTTTAATTACTTTTTTTTATGCGTTGTATAACATCTTTTTTTTATGCTGAACTTAAAAGAAAAAATGAAGAAAATCTTATTTTTTATTAACTCTAACTTTTTTTTTTTTTAAATTACTTTTTTTTATGCGTTGTATAACATCTTTTTTTTATGCTGAACTTAAAAGAAAAAATGAATAAAATCTTATTTTTATTAACCCTAACATTTTCTTTTTTTTTTAATTACTTTTTTTTATTCGTTGTATAACATCTTTTTTTTATGCTGAACTTAAAAGAAAAAATGAAGAAAATCTTATTTTTATTAACTCTAACTTTTTTTTTTTTTTAATTACTTTTTTTTATGCGTTGTATAACATCTTTTTTTTATGATGAACTTAAAAGAAAAAATGAAGAAAATCTTATTTTTATTAACTCTAACTTTTTTTTTTTTTTTAATTAGTTTTTTTTATGAGTTGTATAAAATGTTTTTTTTTGGTTAAATTAAAATAAAATATTAAGATAATCTTATTTTTATTAACTCTAACATTTTTTTTTTTTTAATTACTTTTTTTTATGCGTTGTATAACATCTTTTTTTTATGCTGAACTTAAAAGAAAAAATGAAGAAAATCTTATTTTTTATTAACTCTAACTTTTTTTTTTTTTTTAATTACTTTTTTTTATGCGTTGTATAACATCTTTTTTTTATGCTGAACTTAAAAGAAAAAATGAAGAAAATCTTATTTTTATTAACTCTAACTTTTTTTTTTTTTTTAATTAATTTTTTTTATGCGTTGTATAACATCTTTTTTTTATGCTGAACTTAAAAGAAAAAATGAAGAAAATCTTATTTTTTATTAACTCTAACTTTTTTTTTTTTTTTAATTACTTTTTTTTATGCGTTGTATAACATCTTTTTTTTATGCTGAACTTAAAAGAAAAAATGAAGAAAATCTTATTTTTATTAACTCTAACTTTTTCTTTTTTTTTTAATTACTTTTTTTTATGCGTTGTATAACATCTTTTTTTTATGCTGAACTTAAAAGAAAAAATGAAGAAAATCTTATTTTTATTAACTCTAACTTTTTTTTTTTTTTTAAATACTTTTTTTTATTCTTTCTATTACATATTTTTTTTTTGCTTAACTTAAAATAAAAAATTAAGAAAATCTTATTTTTATTAACTCTAAATTTTATTTTTTTTTTAATTACTTTTTTTTATGCGTTGTATAACATCTTTTTTTTATGCTGAACTTAAAAGAAAAAATGAAGAAAATCTTATTTTTATTAACTCTAACTTTTTCTTTTTTTTTTAATTACTTTTTTTTATGCGTTGTATAACATCTTTTTTTTATGCTGAACTTAAAAGAAAAAATGAAGAAAATCTTATTTTTTATTAACTCTAACTTTTTTTTTTTTTTTAATTACTTTTTTTTATGCGTTGTATAACATCTTTTTTTTATGCTGAACTTAAAAGAAAAAATGAAGAAAATCTTATTTTTATTAACTCTAACTTTTTCTTTTTTTTTTAATTACTTTTTTTTATGCGTTGTATAACATCTTTTTTTTATGCTGAACTTAAAAGAAAAAATGAAGAAAATCTTATTTTTATTAACTCTAACTTTTTTTTTTTTTTTAATTACTTTTTTTTATGCGTTGTATAACATCTTTTTTTTATGCTGAACTTAAAAGAAAAAATGAAGAAAATCTTATTTTTATTAACTCTAAATTTTTTTTTTTAATTAATTTTTTTTATGCGTTTTATAAAATATTTTTTTTATGCTTAACTTAAAATAAAAAATGAATAAAATCTTATTTTTATTAACTCTAACTTTTTTTTTTTTTTAATTACTTTTTTTTATGCGTTGTATAACATCTTTTTTTTATGCTGAACTTAAAAGAAAAAATGAAGAAAATCTTATTTTTTATTAACTCTAACTTTTTTTTTTTTTTTAATTACTTTTTTTTATGCGTTGTATAACATCTTTTTTTTATGCTGAAATTAAATTAAAAAATGAATAAAATATTATTTTTATTAACCCTAACTTTTTTTTTTTTTTTAATTACTTTTTTTTATGCGTTGTATAACATCTTTTTTTTATGCTGAACTTAAAAGAAAAAATGAAGAAAATCTTATTTTTTATTAACTCTAACTTTTTTTTTTTTTTTTAATTAATTTTTTTATTGCTTTTTTAAAAAATTTTTTTTTATGATAAAATTAAAAAAAAAAATTAATAAAATATTATTTTTTATTAAATCTAACTTTTTTTTTTTTTTTTTAATTACTTTTTTTTATGCGTTGTATAACATCTTTTTTTTATGCTGAACTTAAAAGAAAAAATGAAGAAAATCTTATTTTTATTAACTCTAACTTTTTCTTTTTTTTTTAATTACTTTTTTTTATGCGTTGTATAACATCTTTTTTTTATGCTGAACTTAAAAGAAAAAATGAAGAAAATCTTATTTTTATTAACTCTAACTTTTTTTTTTTTTTAATTACTTTTTTTTATGCGTTGTATAACATCTTTTTTTTATGCTGAACTTAAAAGAAAAAATGAAGAAAATCTTATTTTTTATTAACTCTAACTTTTTTTTTTTTTTAATTACTTTTTTTTATGCGTTGTATAAAATCTTTTTTTTTTGCTGAAATTAAAATAAAAAATTAATAAAATCTTATTTTTTATTAACAATAAATTTTTTTTTTTTTTTAATTACTTTTTTTTATGCGTTGTATAACATCTTTTTTTTCTGCTGAAATTAAAAGAAAAAATGAAGAAAATCTTATTTTTATTAACTCTAACTTTTTTTTTTTTTTTAATTACTTTTTTTTATGCGTTGTATAACATCTTTTTTTTATGCTGAACTTAAAAGAAAAAATGAAGAAAATCTTATTTTTATTAAATATAACTTTTTTTTTTTTTTAATTAATTTTTTTTATGATTTTTATAACATATTTTTTTTATGCTGAACTTAAAATAAAAAATTAAGAAAATCTTATTTTTTATTAACTCTAACTTTTTTTTTTTTTTTTAATTAATTTTTTTTATGCGTTGTATAACATCTTTTTTTTATGCTGAACTTAAAATAAAAAATGAAGAAAATATTATTTTTATTAAATCTAACATTTTCTTTTTTTTTTATTTATTTTTTTTATGGTTTGTATAACATCTTTTTTTTATGCTGAACTTAAAATAAAAAATGAATAAAATATTATTTTTATTAACTCTAACTTTTTTTTTTTTTTTAATTACTTTTTTTTATGCGTTGTATAACATCTTTTTTTTATGCTGAACTTAAAAGAAAAAATGAAGAAAATCTTATTTTTATTAACTCTAACTTTTTTTTTTTTTTAATTACTTTTTTTTATGCGTTGTATAACATCTTTTTTTTATTCTTAACTTAAAATAAAAAATTAATAAAATCTTATTTTTTATTAACTCTAACTTTTTTTTTTTAATTACTTTTTTTTATGCGTTGTATAACATCTTTTTTTTATGCTGAACTTAAAAGAAAAAATGAAGAAAATCTTATTTTTATTAACTCTAACTTTTTCTTTTTTTTTTAATTACTTTTTTTTATGCGTTGTATAAAATCTTTTTTTTATGCTTAACATAAAATAAAAAATGAAGAAAATCTTATTTTTATTAACTCTAACTTTTTTTTTTTTTTAATTACTTTTTTTTATGCGTTGTATAACATCTTTTTTTTATGCTGAACTTAAAAGAAAAAATGAAGAAAATCTTATTTTTTATTAACTCTAACTTTTTTTTTTTTTTTAATTAATTTTTTTTATGCGTTGTATAACAACTTTTTTTTATGCTGAACTTAAAAGAAAAAATGAATAAAATCTTATTTTTTATTAACTCTAACTTTTTTTTTTTTTTAATTACTTTTTTTTATGCGTTGTATAACATCTTTTTTTTATGCTGAACTTAAAAGAAAAAATGAAGAAAATCTTATTTTTTATTAACTCTAACTTTTTTTTTTTTTTTAATTACTTTTTTTTATGCGTTGTATAACATCTTTTTTTTATGCTGAACTTAAAAGAAAAAATGAAGAAAATCTTATTTTTATTAACTCTAACTTTTTTTTTTTTTTTAATTACTTTTTTTTATGCGTTGTATAACATCTTTTTTTTATGCTGAACTTAAAAGAAAAAATGAAGAAAATCTTATTTTTTATTAACTACAACCTTTTTTTTTTTTTTTAATTACTTTTTTTTATGCGTTGTATAACATCTTTTTTTTATGCTTAACTTAAAAGAAAAAATGAAGAAAATCTTATTTTTATTAACTCTAACTTTTTCTTTTTTTTTTAATTACTTTTTTTTATGCGTTGTATAACATCTTTTTTTTATGCTGAACTTAAAAGAAAAAATGAAGAAAATCTTATTTTTATTAACTCTAACTTTTTTTTTTTTTTAATTACTTTTTTTTATGCGTTGTATAACATCTTTTTTTTATGCTGAACTTAAAAGAAAAAATGAAGAAAATCTTATTTTTTATTAACTCTAACTTTTTTTTTTTAATTACTTTTTTTTATGCGTTGTATAACATCTTTTTTTTATGCTGAACTTAAAAGAAAAAATGAAGAAAATCTTATTTTTATTAACTCTAACTTTTTCTTTTTTTTTTAATTACTTTTTTTTATGCGTTGTATAACATCTTTTTTTTATGCTGAACTTAAAAGAAAAAATGAAGAAAATCTTATTTTTATTAACTCTAACTTTTTTTTTTTTTTAATTACTTTTTTTTATGCGTTGTATAACATCTTTTTTTTATGCTGAACTTAAAAGAAAAAATGAAGAAAATCTTATTTTTTATTAACTCTAACTTTTTTTTTTTTTTAATTACTTTTTTTTATGCGTTGTATAACATCTTTTTTTTATGCTGAACTTAAAAGAAAAAATGAAGAAAATCTTATTTTTATTAACTCTAACTTTTTCTTTTTTTTTTAATTACTTTTTTTTATGCGTTGTATAACATCTTTTTTTTATGCTGAACTTAAAAGAAAAAATGAAGAAAATCTTATTTTTTATTAACTCTAACTTTTTTTTTTTTTTTAATTACTTTTTTTTATGCGTTGTATAACATCTTTTTTTTATGCTGAACTTAAAAGAAAAAATGAAGAAAATCTTATTTTTATTAACTCTAACTTTTTCTTTTTTTTTTAATTACTTTTTTTTATGCGTTGTATAACATCTTTTTTTTATGCTGAACTTAAAAGAAAAAATGAAGAAAATCTTATTTTTATTAACTCTAACTTTTTTTTTTTTTTAATTACTTTTTTTTATGCGTTGTATAACATCTTTTTTTTATGCTGAACTTAAAAGATAAAATGAAGAAAATCTTATTTTTTATTAACTCTAACTTTTTTTTTTTTTTTAATTACTTTTTTTTATGCGTTGTATAACATCTTTTTTTTATGCTGAACTTAAAAGAAAAAATGAAGAAAATCTTATTTTTATTAACTCTAACTTTTTCTTTTTTTTTTAATTACTTTTTTTTATGCGTTGTATAACATCTTTTTTTTATGCTGAACTTAAAAGAAAAAATGAAGAAAATCTTATTTTTATTAACTCTAACTTTTTTTTTTTTTTAATTACTTTTTTTTATGCGTTGTATAACATCTTTTTTTTATGCTGAACTTAAAAGAAAAAATGAAGAAAATCTTATTTTTTATTAACTCTAACTTTTTTTTTTTTTTAATTACTTTTTTTTATGCGTTGTATAACATCTTTTTTTTATGCTGAACTTAAAAGAAAAAATGAAGAAAATCTTATTTTTTATTAACTCTAACTTTTTTTTTTTTTTTTAATTACTTTTTTTTATGCGTTGTATAACATCTTTTTTTTATGCTGAACTTAAAAGAAAAAATGAAGAAAATCTTATTTTTATTAACTCTAACTTTTTTTTTTTTTTTAATTACTTTTTTTTATGCGTTGTATAACATCTTTTTTTTATGCTGAACTTAAAAGAAAAAATGAAGAAAATCTTATTTTTATTAACTCTAACTTTTTTTTTTTTTTAATTACTTTTTTTTATGCGTTGTATAACATCTTTTTTTTATGCTGAACTTAAAAGAAAAAATGAAGAAAATCTTATTTTTTATTAACTCTAACTTTTTTTTTTTTAATTACTTTTTTTTATGCGTTGTATAACATCTTTTTTTTATGCTGAACTTAAAAGAAAAAATGAAGAAAATCTTATTTTTATTAACTCTAACTTTTTCTTTTTTTTTTAATTACTTTTTTTTATGCGTTGTATAACATCTTTTTTTTATGCTGAACTTAAAAGAAAAAATGAAGAAAATCTTATTTTTATTAACTCTAACTTTTTTTTTTTTTTTAATTACTTTTTTTTATGCGTTGTATAACATCTTTTTTTTATGCTGAACTTAAAAGAAAAAATGAAGAAAATCTTATTTTTATTAACTCTAACTTTTTTTTTTTTTTAATTACTTTTTTTTATGCGTTGTATAACATCTTTTTTTTATGCTGAACTTAAAAGAAAAAATGAAGAAAATCTTATTTTTTATTAACTCTAACTTTTTTTTTTTTAATTACTTTTTTTTATGCGTTGTATAACATCTTTTTTTTATGCTGAACTTAAAAGAAAAAATGAAGAAAATCTTATTTTTATTAACTCTAACTTTTTCTTTTTTTTTTAATTACTTTTTTTTATGCGTTGTATAACATCTTTTTTTTATGCTGAACTTAAAAGAAAAAATGAAGAAAATCTTATTTTTATTAACTCTAACTTTTTTTTTTTTTTAATTACTTTTTTTTATGCGTTGTATAACATCTTTTTTTTATGCTGAACTTAAAAGAAAAAATGAAGAAAATCTTATTTTTTATTAACTCTAACTTTTTTTTTTTTTTTAAATTACTTTTTTTTATGCGTTGTATAACATCTTTTTTTTATGCTGAACTTAAAAGAAAAAATGAAGAAAATCTTATTTTTTATTAACTCTAACTTTTTTTTTTTTTTAATTAATTTTTTTTATGCGTTGTATAACATCTTTTTTTTATGCTGAACTTAAAAGAAAAAATGAAGAAAATCTTATTTTTTATTAACTCTAACTTTTTTTTTTTTTTTAATTACTTTTTTTTATGCGTTGTATAACATCTTTTTTTTATGCTGAACTTAAAAGAAAAAATGAAGAAAATCTTATTTTTATTAACTCTAACTTTTTTTTTTTTTTTAATTACTTTTTTTTATGCGTTGTATAACATCTTTTTTTTATGCTGAACTTAAAAGAAAAAATGAAGAAAATCTTATTTTTTATTAACTCTAACTTTTTTTTTTTTTTTTAATTACTTTTTTTTATGCGTTGTATAACATCTTTTTTTTATGCTGAACTTAAAAGAAAAAATGAAGAAAATCTTATTTTTATTAACTCTAACTTTTTCTTTTTTTTTTAATTACTTTTTTTTATGCGTTGTATAACATCTTTTTTTTATGCTGAACTTAAAAGAAAAAATGAAGAAAATCTTATTTTTATTAAATCTAACTTTTTTTTTTTTTTAATTTTTTTTTTTTATTAGTTGTATAACAACTTTTTTTAATGCTTAACTTAAAAGAAAAAATGAAGAAAATCTTATTTTTTATTAACTCTAATTTTTTTTTTTTTTTTAATTACTTTTTTTTATGCGTTGTATAACATCTTTTTTTTATGCTGAACTTAAAAGAAAAAATGAAGAAAATCTTATTTTTATTAACTCTAACTTTTTCTTTTTTTTTTAATTACTTTTTTTTATGCGTTGTATAACATCTTTTTTTTATGCTGAACTTAAAAGAAAAAATGAAGAAAATCTTATTTTTATTAACTCTAACTTTTTTTTTTTTTTAATTACTTTTTTTTATGCGTTGTATAACATCTTTTTTTTATGCTGAACTTAAAAGAAAAAATGAAGAAAATCTTATTTTTTATTAACTCTAACTTTTTTTTTTTTTTTTTGATAAAAAAAGTTAGAATAATAAAAATTAAATTTTCTTCATTTTTTCTTAACCTATTGCATTTGTAATAATTTGTAGCATGAAAATAAAATGTTTTTATGCAATTTTTTTTTTACGTAGTCGTCAATAAACCTTCATAAGTGGCTTTTATAACAGAAATTACTTCTTTTATCTTACCGCTTAAACGATATCTTTAGACTTGTTTAAATATTAAAAAGTAGCTCAACTGAAATGGCTTACCACCAAAGTTAAATGGCTTAGCACGTACATAAATGGCGCACTAGTCTATGCTTTAAAAAACAAGGTCGACCTTTTGCATGTGGTTTTTAATATTCTTAAACTGGCAATTTACAAACTGTTTTTTACAAATAAAAAATAAATGAAACAAATTTAAAAATAAAAAAATAACTTTACTAGATTTTCAGCTAGTGAAGGAACATGTTCATAAAAAACTGCCATTTTAATAAGTTCAGTGAGAGCATCAGCTCCCCATCCTCTAAGTCGTGCATGAGAATGTTGTGAGACCTAGATAAAAATAATAAATAACAACAAAAATAATGTTAAACTTTTTTAAAAAGTTAATATTTGGGTCAACCAATAAAAAGGTCAAAAACTTCTAAAAATTAAAAATTTGATGAAAATCTAAAAACTTTCTGATTCTTTGGAAAACTGTTTATAACTTTAAATAATTAAAAAAAAAATTAATTTATATTGTAAAATACATATCAGTTCGGCAGATCAATTAACTAATTACTTTGCTAATAATTAGTTAATATTGCAATTAGTTAAAAGAAAAACTAAAAACCTCTAATAAATGAGCTGTAAGAGGTTTCCATAACACATGTAGTCGATTAAGATTTACAAGACCAGTTTCTAACATCTTTGCAACTCCAAACAAACTTGGTTCCTTAAAAAAAAATCAAAAAATTTAAACTTGATCTTTTAAGTGTTAATTTTATTATTCATTTTTACCTTATTATTGGTGGCATTTTCCATGTCTTCCATAGATAAGCGACACAATGCATCCACTAAATGATGCAATCCAACATCATCTAAATATTGTGAACTTTCAAATAGTCGAGATAGCATTGATGACAAAACTGGAAGGTCTGAATTTAAAGCTTGTGGTATATCCTGTAAAGCATATTGAAAAAAATATAATTAGAAAATAAGTTTGGTGTTCAAAAACATTCAAAAATTTAACTGTATATTAATTAAAACATTCTTAAACATTTTGGTACATATCAGAAACTATTATAGACTCTTTTCGATCTGTGGGGGCTTCAGTACAAACATTAACTGAGGGTTGGGTTTTGACAAGACCTATTTATGTATGAAAAAATAAAAACAAAATAAAGAAAAAAAAATTTTTTTAACTCTTTTTCTTTTTTAAATCATCTAGATTAATATTAGCATAGTTAAAATTTAGATAAGCAAGATATATTAATGTCTATATATATATATATATATATATATATATAGACATTAATATATCTTAATATATTAATATATATAGACATTAATATATATATATATATATATATATATATATATATATATATATATATATATATATATATATATATATATATATATGTATATATGTGTGTGTGTGTATATATAGACATTAATATATATATATATATATATATATATATATATATATATATATATATATATATATATATATATATATATATATATATATATATATATATATATATATATATACACACACACAAATTATTAGTATTATCTGTTGATAATACTAATAATTTTATTTTTATTTTTGTTCATATTATAATTTAAGAAATGTTTTGACTACATATAGTCATCATCAGTTAAAATATATCTGTTAAAAAACAGTATAAATTATGGTATTGCAAAAGTAAACTTAAAGATGTATGATCATCATGATCACTCTGATACTGATATCATGTATTTCGATGCAATCTGTTCCATGTTCTAATACCTTGTACTAATATTCTTTTTCTAATTAAAGACTAAAAGAAGTGTACTTCCTATTATCAATACTAAATAAGATCTGCTATGTTTGAGGTTTCTTAGTTACTGTTTTACATAGTTTAAGGTTTCTTAGTTACTGTGTTAACTCACTCGTAATTTACTATGTATGTATGTTTATGGTCTGTCTAAACCTCTTGCGCAGTGTTTGCAAATAAAAATACTCATATTGGGCAGATAATAACTGCAGCTACTGTTTTGTAAAATACCTCTTAGGTAAAGACTTTAGGGGTAAGCAGAATTGATCTATTGATTAGTCTTGCACCCCTTTTTTATCTATTAGGCTGGCACAGATGTAAACTTGTAATACATTATTTCCTGTCTAAAATTGCAGATGCTTGACCTTATTTACTCATAAATTTTTTCTAGTGCCTCTGATAATGCCTATGCAACTTTTCCTGTTATCTCCTAATGAGGGTACAGCTCTAACGCTTAATTAAATGGTTCTGAGGCCGGCTGGTGGTGAGGTTTCCTCAACTCTGTTTGTGTAGCTCTCAAAATTAATGTAGCTGTCAAAGAGGCTGATCAACAATGTAAAACAGCAGTGTATTGACAGTGTCATGTTGTGTATAGATGTTGTCCCTATTATTACTTTTGGTGTGCATTGTCGAGGCCACACAAGGCGCCCTAAGTTACAACTTCAAGTTAATTAGTAGGACTGAGGTAAACACATAGCTTATTTCTTGGTCTATCTTTATATGGATCATGCTCCATTGTTAAATGAGTCTTGCTCTATCTATAAATGAGTCAAGCTATATCTATAAATGACACAACTTTTGATCCTCTCGCTCTATGGCTGACTTGCTGTTGTGACTGAAAGTTTTTATTGTGCATTAGATAGAGGTGGAGAGGCTAGGGCTATTGCCCTTGACATACCTAAGGATTTCGACAAAGTTTGACATGCTGGTTTTCTCCATAAGCTTGTTTCATATGGTGTATTTGGGAAAGTTTTTGAGATTGTCAAATTGCTTTTTTCTAACCGCTTTATTAAAGTCATCCTCAAAGGCCAACACTCTTCTTTATTTCAAGTAGCTTCTGGGGTACCTCAGCGTTCTATTCTTGGTCCTGTTTTGTTTCTTATCTACATTAATGATCCTCTTTTCAACCACTTAGAACAGGCAGCCAATCTTGAATCTGATCTCAAATCTGTAATAAATTGAGGCTCGCAGTAGCTTGTAAATTTTAACTCCAATAAAACTCAGTTATTTACTGCAAACAGCTATCACAATACTGTTGACATTCTTATATTAATGAATGGCAACCCTCTCAGAACAGGCAGGCGTTCTTGAATCTGATCTATTTTCTGTAACAGCTTGGGACTTGCAGTGGCTTATGAACTAAATCCAACAAAACTCAATCAAATACAACAAAACTTAGTTATTTACTGCAAACAACTACTTGTAGAATAAAGATAACAATAAAAGCTATATTTTTAAACTGAAATAAGTCAGAGTAAGGATAGACAAGTTAGGCACCTACACCAAGTAGGCACCTAAAACAGTACACTGATGTCAAAATTGGCCTAGATATGACACTTTTTATATAACTTATGATAAATATATACATACAAAACCTCAACAAAATATACAATTATATGTATAATACATAAAATTATATGATAAACATATACATATGAGACCGCAACAGAATATACAATTTTATGTACTATATATATTAATTATAAAATAAATATATATATACAAGACCTATACAAAATATATAATTATATGTATAAACTAGTTTTAACAATAAATTGTGAATAACACCATACAAGATTTGGTAATTCATTAGGTTGAATGGTTTTTGAGGTACCACCTGTTGACAATTTGAGACCAAGAATTTGTGTTAAATGTTGTAGAGTTGATAGAATAATATGCCATGCAGTTCCAAGTAAACAACCGTGACAATGTGAAAGGTTTAATAGTGCTCTCATGCACTCAACGTTTTTAACTGTCATCTGAAAGAGAAGAAAATTAAAATTAATTTTTATCATATTTCTTCAAGAGTTATATATATAACTAAAATTTAAATTTATATGAAATTAAAAATATATATAAAATAGACTTACAATGATACTCCCGGTGTTACTGAGTGAATCTGGAGACTTTTCTGATGATAAACTCTCCAAAAGCTTTGATAGAGTACTATTAAGATTATTAGAATTGTAACCTGATGGAAGTGCCATTTTACAAATGGACGCAATAAAAGCATCTCTGCAAGAGTTCAACTGCAACTGACCACAGACGCTAGCAAAGATTTGCATTCCTTTCAATATTTGTTCATTTGCTTGTTCATCCGTACTGAAAACATAAAACTACTTTATATTTAAGTGGAAAAAAAATTTCATAGTTATTTAAAGTTAAACAAATTACCTTGCTTCTAAAAGAAATGACAGTGTAGACAGCATAGTTTTCCAACAATTTTCAATCATTTTATGCCAACAAGCTGACATATCTATTAGATATATAATATAATAATAATAAATTTTAACAGTTTTGAGTGCAAATATACTTTTTCCCCAACAAAAACATTTCTTTTTGGATTTCAAGCCGCAAAGAACTTCACCATTTATAATTATAAGATTTATAATTTAGTAAATAAAAATTATCAATAAATAAAACAAATAATGAAGTTGTAATGTAATTTTATTATATGGAATTCTTTTTTTAATTAAAAAATAAAATAATAAAAAGCAAAAACCTATTTGTGGTTCTACATCTAATGGTTGTGTATATTTAAAAGATTCCGAACCCAAACCAGTTTTATCATGATGGATAACATCTTTTACTTCCATATTTGATTCAGTGCGTTTTTTTATTGAATCTCGTTTCAAAATAAGAATGTCAATGGCATTACAGATATGCAGCACGGTTGAACATGCTAATTGCATACCATAAGATTCACTAACATTTACATTTTCAGTTTTGTAGTCTAACTGATCTAAACTAAAAAGTAAGTTGTAAGAAGAATCATTACACAAAAATTGTGATAAGACCAAAGTCTTATGCTTTAAAAGAAATGAATATGAATTGTGTAAAATATTTTTTAAGGCGTATGAAAGTTACCTTAAAAAAACTTTTATCAAGTCCAAAATCATATAACTCAGAATCAAAATGTATTAAAACCTAGGTTACACACCACAAAAAAAAAAAAAATTAATAATTTACATACTAAATTGATTTTGAAACTAATAATGTAGTAACAGGTATCCAGACTCCATTATAAATAAATCCAGATTGATTTCCCATCTTATCTACTGGTGAACCATTATTTTGGTTAGTAGTGGTGTTTAATTGGCCACTGCTGTCATTACAAAATAATGAACAGATAAACATTCCAAGTCCTTTGCAAATTTGCTCAAATATTTTTGTAGAGTGTTCTTGCATATCATAATATTCACAAAATGATCTACAAAAAAAGTTAAATACTTTTTCTGTTATTTTTTTTATAAGAAACTTGTTCATAAAAAAACTAATTTAAAAAAGAAATAGTTTTTTAAGAAGAAGCTCTTTAAAAAACTATTAATAATAGGTTACTTTTCAATAAGAAACTTATTTTATTAAGACTCCAAAATATTTCCTAACTATTCACATACATATATTTCTCAACTAATCATTTACATATCAACATAACACATTTTTTCTTCTAATTTATATTCTGAAGCAAGCTAACGAAGTTAAAACTAAATATTATGTACAATGGAGAACAACAGTTTAAATGAGTATTTAACTTGCAGGTGAAATAAAGTGTTAATAAAAAATTTTCATTTTAAGTCAATCAAATGGAAATAATAGTAATAACTCAATTGCACAAAGAAGCCATCGCCTTTCAAGCAAAAATACATATAAACAAGTCTAAATAATTTATGTTGCAATGTTACAGATAGCCAGTAACAGATAAGTGCAAAAAGCTTTATTTATAATTTAGAAATTAGTTATGGTATTGACAAATCTTTAACCACTAAATTTTACAATTGATGCCACTCTTATTAAACATAAAATTAATAAAAAAATGAATAATAATTAAAAAAAAATAGTTCTAGTACAGATATAAATGTGTTCTAATGATAAGCTGAATGATTAGTTTGTTTGTACACAAATCAAAGAGTTAAAGGTTTTATTTGCATGGTTTTACATAAATGCCAACAAGATCTACAAACAAGATCTATAAATCTAATCTAAATGCTGAAAAATCATAAAAGCATAGTTAGCAGATTTATTCAACAAGTTATGATACATGCAATAAAAAAGAAAGTCAGTTAAATCGTTTGTAGACTAAAACATTTTCGGATGCTATATGAGGATAATTTGTAGTTAATTGTAGATTCAGCATTGATCAAGTATCCATGTCATTCATAGTGGAACGAAAGATATAACACAGAAAAATGATCACAAAGATCAAAAAACTTGGATGAGCTTACCAGGGCCAGGCCTATACAATAAATCTTCAAGTTTGTATTTCAAGTGATAACAATCACGAGTTTAAACTATTTTGAAATAGCCGATTTGCACAAACTAATGAACTTTTTAAAAAAACTTGAAGATGGCAAATGGATTAGTTTTAAATGGCGTATCTGGTGCTACAGATATATGTACAGATATGATTATTAAGTAAACCCAGAAGGTTTTCCAAATTATTTAATGCCACCACATTACCAATGAAAACCAGCTAAGAACCCATGCAATGTACTCCATCAATACCTGCTAGGGAGTACAAAGCCATGTTACCAGAAGAATTACCAGAATCAATCATGGTTGATATAGATATATCAAAATGAGTGGATGTCACTAAAGACAGGGTTTTTAACCAATGTATGATTAAAGAGATTTGTGGATATTTTGACCAAAGGTACATTAGTAAAACTGCATGATACAATGCATAACTCTGAGAATATCATGATCTGTTCAAGAACAAATTCGAGGGTTATAGTACATTGAATGATGGAATTTAAATAATTTTTGTTGACTAACTGTAAAACATCTTATCTTTTTAACATGTATTTTTTCAAATTGTATTTTATTCGCTTTTTTTTCTTTTTAATAATCTAAATCATAAGAAATAAAAATTAAAAAAAATAAAAATAAGAAACTCAATTTATTTTTAAGGTTATTTTTAGTAATAATCTGTTTGCTTGGTTGCTTATAAATTAATTGTATAATGTCGAAACTATTTGTTAGCTATGTTTTACTTGAAAAATATTTTGATAAAAATAGTCATATAATATCATCAAATAACAAATCACCTTAGTATCTGCGGTTGCTGGCATAAAGATTGTAGCACTTCTAATGACAAAGTACGTTGCCAGAAAGGTTTATCACTGTCCAGAAATTTTACAAGCAAAGATAAAAATATTTCACACTCTGTAATCTATATAAAAACTTGTATAATAAACAATAATAAATGTAATAAATAATAGATAAAAGATAAATTACAAATAATAACTTTTTTAAAATACAAATCAAATTTTATTTTTAACAGTTTATATTTTTCATAACAACAATTTACAAACGGTATTAAAAATGTAAATTACAAGAATTGCAATTGATATTATAAATATAAATAAAAAAATAAATAAAATATAAAAGATAACATAAATAAATATAATAGATTAAAAATATTATGAATATAAATAAATAAAAAATTAAATTATAAAACAATTAAATATTACTAATACTAAATTAAATTTATATGCAGTTAAAGAATTATTTAGGAAAATTAGAATAATTCAGAATAGGGTAAAACTTACCAGAAGAGTATAAAACTGTTTAATGAGCACTGAAACAACTCTAAGCAATCGAACGGAGAGTGAAAACAAAGGTTTTTCAATGATAGTTGGCGTGGAAACACCACTAATCTTATACTTTATATTTGGTGAAAACAATTTGATAATTAACGGACAGACTCTTTCCTTAAGAAGATAGCAAAACTCTGGATGCTAAAAATTAAAAAAATAAAATTTTTGCATAATAATGCTTATAGTACACAATTTTTTAAAATTTTTTTCTTAAAAAAAACTCTTTATTTAAAAAACTAAATAAAGCAGAAAATATTGTTAATGCACTAAGTAAAAATTGCTGAGCATATATATTAGGGGTATAAAGATTTTCCAAACTCAATGAGCATGTCATATTCTGATATGCTTTTGTATATAATTACCAGAATTCAGTTTCATCAGGTTTCTATAAGAATCACAATCCTGTTCTTTAGTAGTCATATTTACCCACAATCCTATTCTTTAGAAGTCATATTTACAACATACTTTTTCAACAAAATAATGACAGATAAGGTGAATTGGTATTGCCTCTGAAAAATCATGTAGACATAAATTTAATATTCAATCTATAATATGGTGCCAAAAACCAACATAGATAGGTTCCTTATAGCCAACACTTTCAAAATGTATCATTAATCTTTTTATCAAGCCACTTGTGTCTGTCGCAATCATATTTTATAGATCCCCAAAAATCATATTCATTCAAGATTTCTTGAAATTTTTCAAAAATTGTCTGCAGCTTTCCATTCTTCAATACCATTGCTTCAATACCATTACTTTAGCCTGATGTCTGTTTTATCATTCTTTGTCACAAATGCTTGATGTTTCACTCCATCTTTTTCTAATCAAAATACAAACACCAATTCATGATTCAATTTTTTACCTTCTTTAATAACTGCATTAAGGATTATTGGTTGAGTTGGTGCAGGAAAATCAGCACCAACTATCTGAGGTTGTTTAATTTTGCTTAATTAACTGATTAAACCGCCTTGATTAAACAATTTTTCAATTAAACAGCCTTGTCCTAGCTTATTTTTTCATTTAATAATGTTTATTGAAGGCTTAAATCATTACCACTATCACCTACTGACTCATTACTACTTCCATGTTCCTGTCTGCATTCATTTAGAATTGAAGATGATGGTATTGATGAAGTGTTTTGAATTTTAATTTCCATTGAAGGATGTATTTTTCATCAGGCTTCATTGCAGTATATCCCACTCTAACAGATGTCTCTGACTGCCTTAAATAGAGATTTTTATCTTCAGAATGCAAATAAAATCCATCCTCATTTATTATATCTAACAAACCATCAAAAATGTAGTTATCTGGTTTCTTAATTTTGATTTGTCACTTTTTGATCAAATTTTTCGACTATCCTTGGCACTGATCTTTCATCGATTTCTGGAAAATTCAAATTAGTTCAAAAGATTCATTCAAAATTTTATTTATTAGCTCCTTCACATTGTTACAGTCTAATGCCAGTATTGGTTTATTATTTGCTAATTTGTATCGGTTTATTATTTACTAATTTGTTGGCATTTTACATATTGTGTCTCATGATTTTTGAGATTTATTCTTACTTATACTTTTTCTCAAAGTAAATAAAATTCTTTTTCCATACCATTTTTTTTCTTTGGTTTTAATAGAATATTTGTTTGGCATTCATTCAGTTTGTGACACAACATAAATGTTGTGTCACAAACGGAACTTGTGAGTCAAAATATATGTTGTATATACACGAACCTTGAAAATTAAAAAGGAATTACAAATACAAAACATTGCCAAAAGACTGTAACAAAAACAATGCTATATAACATAACGTTAAACTTTTAATTTTCTCCTTAACCAAAACATAATATAAAACTTTGAGTTTTGAAAAATGTTCCCCATAACCAAAACATGATGTATATTTACAAACCACTTTTAACAAAATTTGAATAGAAGAAAAATGTATTTACATCTGAATTTAAACTTGAAATTCAAATTTTTTATGTTTTATCCTTAACAGATAAATTACCAGGTAAGTCAATTTTGTTTTAATGTCTTATCTTTGAGAGGTATCAAGTTGTTAGACTAAATAGATCATTACAACGTGCTCTTGGTTTTCAAGCTAGTGCAAAGTAATATAATCTAACATAATAAGTTCTTAAGGGGCTAAATATAAATATAATTATAGGAGTTTATGTAAATAATAAAATAATATGCCTTTAAAGAGAATTTGATAAAATCAAAGAACTGAAAATAAAAATATTTATGATGAAACAATTTCCAATAAGAGATATAGTGAATCAAAATGCCTTCTACAATATATAAATTGATTAATTATTTAAAACAAACAACATTTTTAAAAAATATTTGCTGTTACAATCATTAAACATAATTAACATAAATATAAGTTTAAAATTGATTTTTGGTAGACCTCAATAAACCTAATGTCACCTAGACACTTTTATTTTGAAAACTTAAAAAACTATAATTCATTTGGTGCATGAGTTTTTAAAATTGATATATCAAAAACGAAATTACTTTCATTATTTTTAAAATATAAAAATTCATCAAATGATGACATCCTCATTTGATATTCTTAAACT
This sequence comes from Hydra vulgaris, assembly GCF_038396675.1. Classification (NCBI taxonomy): domain Eukaryota; kingdom Metazoa; phylum Cnidaria; class Hydrozoa; order Anthoathecata; family Hydridae; genus Hydra; species Hydra vulgaris. The sequence continues at coordinate 4,567,105 of NC_088926.1, read as the reverse complement.
TTTTATATATATACCACTAATATATACATTAGGGTGTCCCAAAAAACAACATTTATGCTGCCACCTCCTTATCGTGTTCTATATAATAAAAGAACACTGGATTTAAGTGCTAGATATATATTAAGTAGGTATCAGTAGGTGATATATATATATATATATATATATATATATATATATATATATATATATATATATATATATATATATATATATATATATCTTATAGTCTGCTGCCACAAATGAGTGCTGCTAAATTATCTAAGGGTTCGGCAGGGGGGCAGCAATCCTTGCTTTAATTCTACTTCTTTTTTTTTTCTTCTGAAAAATTAAAGTGCACATTTTTACATTAAAGTGCACATTTTTACATTAGGAGCTCAAAAATGAAGGAAATCGCATCCTTATTCCTTATATATTATATAAGGAATTATTTATTATATATATATATATATATATATATATATATATATATATATATATCTTATAGTCTGCTGCCACAAATGAGTGCTGCTAAATTATCTAAGGGTTCGGCAGGGGGGCAGCAATCCTTGCTTTAATTCTACTTCTTTTTTTTTTCTTCTGAAAAATTAAAGTGCACATTTTTACATTAAAGTGCACATTTTTACATTAGGAGCTCAAAAATGAAGGAAATCGCATCCTTATTCCTTAGAACAGAGCAATAAAAAATTACTAGAAACTCACTTATCAACTTTTCTTATTTTACATTGTTTTAACAATAAGGACTCATCAGAATTCCATTTCTGATGAGCCTTAATTGACATGAGTTAAATTTATTACAAATTAAAAAATTAAAAAAAAAATTAAAAAAAAAGTTTATAACATTTTATTAGTCTCAATGCATTTTTGATAAGTCTTTATTGACAAAGCATTTTTGCAAACTACTTAGGGTAAAACCGGATCAAACCGCTTATCAATAAAAATTAAATAACCTATTTATTTTTATTAGATAGGTAATAAAAAACTACATAAGATAATATAAATATATGTTTAAAAAAATAATAAAATTATCGAAAATATTAAATGTAAAGAAAAAAAGGTTTGCGGTTTTAGGCAATATTCTGATAAAACCGCACACTTGAGAAAACATTAAATTTTTTAAATTTTAACTTTTTTTTTATTACTTTTTTTAACACAACTTATATTTAAGAAACTATATTAAACTTTTACATTTTTTACAACAACAAAAATTTAGTTCCAACAACATAATTCTGTGGTAAACAACCGTTCCCAACAAATTGAATTATCGCAGGGCAACATTTCTGTGTGTAACTGTACTCTAAACTTTTACATTTTGCAACTTTTAATCATTTGGCTGCTAGTACTTGTTCTTCATTATTGTTTTGCTGAGGTTACTTAGCATTGTTATGCTCAGGCATTTGAGTACTTGGCATAGAGAGTCTACACTTTGCGCTCTGTTTGGCAACTTTCAAGGCTTCTTTTGTTAGTTTTTCTTTTTGTTTAAGGAACTCGATCACATTTTCTTTGGTAATACATTTTCCGACAAGTTTTGACATGTTGCACTGCTTCAATTTTTTAACATGCGATTGATTTCTGGCTTAAAAAAACTGCTTCAACTCTATCTCGATACTGTTTTTGCAACGCTCAACACATGCTTGATACCTATCAAAACTTTAGGCTGGTGTAATTGAGAAAAATGGTAATCGGTGTGTAGTTGGAGTAGGTGATGCAGCTGCTGTTGAAGATGATGAAACTGTGTCATAGCAAAATGGTGTAGGTACTGCGGAGGTTGCTAAAGTTGATGAAGGTAGATTAAACATTTGTGTGATTGCTAATGCCTTATGATTTATGTTGTTTTTATTAAGTGGAAATAATCCTGTGTACTGAAAACCAGCGATCGCATGCAAGCGTGTAAAAGATTTACCACTCTCATACAGCAGTTTGAGCAACGGTAGAAAATTTTGTTTATCATTTAACCGTGTTTATCAGTTTTGTTTATCATTTAATGGTGGAAAATTTTGTTTATCATTATCAACGGTGGAAAATTTTGTTTACATTTTGAGTCTTTGTAATATATTGTAAGAATTTCTTTACATGCTTGTTTGACATGACAATAGACACTTCTATCCAATGGTTGTAGAATATGTGAAGAATGCTTCGACAGACAAATCAAGATTATATTGTGTTTTTTGCACAGCAACACTGCTTCAAAAGTTATGTAAATTGGTGGTATTCATGTTTTAGTATCTAATACTAAAATACGAATATAACCAATTTGCTCAGTTTCGGGTATCAATACTTCTTTCAGCCATTCAATAAATGTATTGTGCTCCATTCAACCAGATTTTGATATTGAATATTTGGCGCCAACTGGACCACCTCTTGCCCAGTCAGGATGAAAGTTTTTTTAGACTTTGTATATCACAAACGGTGGTGCAAAATACCCATCATCGTTACAGTAATTGTTTACAGTATCTTGAATTTTTTCATTGTTGCCAGTAAGTTAAAATGCACGTCTTGTCTCTTTTAGACAACTACGGTTGCTTTGCCTTGATCACCCAAAAAACTTGTTTCATCACAATTCCAAATATGTGACCCAGAAGTTATACCAGTCTGTTGATATTGCTTGGCAACGCATTTAAAATAACGACCAATTATTTCTGGCATACAAGAAGCGACTTTTTTAGATGCTAAGTCATCTGCTTTTTTTGTTGAAATTTCTTTTGACCATCTCTTCATAAAGGCATAAAACCAGTCTTTACCAGGCCTACCATTTTTGAATAAGTGCAGTTGATCTTTGCGTTTAAGGTAGCCACATACAAATTCTAGGATTTTATTTCGGGTTAAACCATAACCCCAGTCACCAAGTAATTGGAATGCATGCACCATCAATCTTTCTGTTTCATTTGAGAGTACCATTGTTGTACCTGGGCCATGGAAGCCTTTGTTGTTGTTACTTTTGTGATCTTTGAGCGTTGAGACTGGAATGCCATATTTGAATGCAGCTTTCCTCTGTGATGTTTTATTTTCTTTCATATCAGTTAATGCAGCTAGTATATCGTCTTCCTTGTATGCTTTTGTTTTGACATGTTAAAGTGAGTGAGTTAAATTGAATTGAGTGAATGATGATTATATTGAGAAATAATATAATAATTGGTTTTTAATGAGTAAGAGATGATTGTATTAACAAATAACATTACATTTTTAATTAAACCGGAATTAACACTAAGTTAATTAGATAAAGATAGGCGCTTAGTCACTTGCGAAAAATAAACTAAGTAATTAATTGAGTGTGCGGTTTTTATCAGAAAGAAGAGTTTTTTTTTTCCTTTTTGATTTTTTATTAAACTTTTTGTTCTAGCTGCATTAAAATTATACTATCAGAATTAAAATTAAATTTCCAACAAGATAGAATTAAAATTATTTTTATATCAGTTTTGGTTCAAACGCTATTTTGTTCGCAACAATAAAAAAAATATAAAAAATTTTGACTCCCTGTCAAAGTTGTGTAAAAAAAGTAAAAAATGGAGTTGAATCGGCATACAATTTTATCAATTTGAATAAAGGAGATAGTTCTGTATTTGAATCTTTTTTATTTTTTTTTTTCATAGCCATATCCATTTAGTTTTTATTTGATAATTTCGATCAGTGTGCGGAATGATATGGTGTGCAGTTTGACCCGGTTTTACTCTAATCAATTCTAACAATTTTTTAAATGATGTGTAATTATTCAATTATTATTTCAACAACAACAAAAATTTAGCCCTTAAGATATGTAAGTAACTCAATTTTTTGTTAAGTACCCCATTATATCTACAACTTGACTTTGTGCCACTTTTTTTGTAGCATTATTCCATGAATTCAGAAATTAAAGTGATCAGAATATGTAAACAAATTTGTTATAAATAATTTTTTTTGTGTGTATATATATACACATATATATACACACAATAACCGGGTTTTAGAAATTTGTGGAACTTTGTTACTTTTTCCATGTTTTTCACATTTTTCGTAAAACTTTATGGTCATTGAGCACCCCCTAAACATTATCTGATTGGAAAGATTTTTTGCACAGTTAATTACTATGTCAAATGGCACAAAATAAACAACTATGCAATCAAATCTGAAAAAAAAAATTTTTTTGGACAGCCCTAATATATATATATATATATATATTATATATATATATATATATATATATATATATATATAAATATATATATAAATATATATATATATATATATTAGGGCTGTCCAAAAAAATTTTTTTATATATATATATATTTATATATATATATATATATATATATATATATATATATATATATATATATATATATATATATATATATATATATATATATATATATATATATATATATAAATATATATATAAATATATATATATATATATATTAGGGCTGTCCAAAAAAATTTTTTTTTTCAGATTTGATTGCATAGTTGTTTATTTTGTGCCATTTGACATAGTAATTAACTGTGCAAAAAATCTTTCCAATCAGATAATGTTTAGGGGGTGCTCAATGACCATAAAGTTTTACGAAAAATGTGAAAAACATGGAAAAAGTAACAAAGTTCCACAAATTTCTAAAACCCGGTTAATTAGATTTTTCAGATTTGATCAATTTTAATTATCTCTAAATATTAAATTCTGAATACAAATTACAATCCACATCCACTTTAGACTGGTTTATTAGCAGAGAAATTAATGAAATAAAATACTGCAATACGACTAAAGTTCTGCGGTTTTTGTTATATCAGAATTTTTCCAAAATAAAACACTAGGATTTTTGACTCTTTGTCATTGATTAAAATACGAATTATAAACAAAAAAACATATGAGCAATTAACATTTAATTATCGTAATGTTATAGTTCGTGCAATGTTAATGCTAGCAAGGACTATAACTCTTCAGAGTACACTTTCTGGCATCTGGCACTCGCTTTCTGTGATCCTCAACCACCTGAATTAACCTCTGCATTTCAGATTCATTCCTTGTAATCGATTCATTAAACATCGACATTAAAGCCACAGATCGTTCGGCAGCATCATTTACTACTTTCAATGAATATACTAAATTTTTTCCTTCTTGGTATTCTGGGGAATCATTCCAGGTAGCTGGATCGTTGTTGAACAGAAAATCAATATCAACCTTCATTGACCGCAACGCACTTGCTGAAACTGATGTCACCAGCATGTCCAGAGATTTCTTCTCTAGACTTTCAATGTTCTTTAATTTAATCAACCTTTCAGACCAGTTCTCATCGTGAAATTTCATGTTGGAAATCATTTTTTGCTTCTCTTCCGTTTGAAGTTTGTTTGAAAACAAAGCTAGTGGGACCAATTCTGGTGAAAGGTACCACAAATGGTTTTGAAAGTTCTTGACTGCTGCTTCCGAAATCGTTTTATTCACAACTGCAAACTGCTTAAGTTGCTGAAACAGAAACAAGTCATTAACTGGAGCATCGCTGGCATTTGTGCATGATATCCAAGATTTTACATAAACCAGACTAGCAAATAAGCAAAATTCACAGAGATTTTTTTCCTCTTTTGTGGTCAACTTGAACTCTTCACGAAATAAATAAATCTTAAAACAATAAATAACCTTGGCCATCCAGCGAGCCATGTGATAAGCACCAGGGATCTTGAAATGATAATTTTTCTCTTCTTGATCAGGCAGTTTTCCAAGTATTAACAGACAGAGATCCATGATTTCTTTGTAGTCATCCCTTGGCATTTTAACATGCAGGTTTTCTTTGAGGAATGCAATCACTTCATTTTGTAGTTCTTGCACCAGGGGTATTTTCATTCGAATGTCATCCAGAGGTTTAAAATTTCCTTGATTAACTTTGGGCCAATATTGCTGAAATCTCTGGAAAAGAGATATGTTGGGACCAGATGATGGTCCAAATAGTGATCCAAACACTCCTGCTACTATGATCTCATGAACATGGTGTCTGCAAGCAAAATATAACAAATTTCTACCTATATGTTTCTCTAGAACTACACATGCACCATTTTTGGAGCCAGTGTTAGAGGCTGTAGTATCAAAACTCATTCCAATAACATCACCAATTATGTCCCAGAAATTAAGCAGATGAATAACTGCTTTTGCTTGGGCTTCTCCAGTTCCAGCTGATAGTTTTGCTATTCCAAGTATTTTGTCAACATTGTGACCTGTCACACCTACAGATAGCCGGTCAACATTTGCTTTAGGGGCTGCAGAATTTGTACGATCTATCATCAGTTTGCCATCCCAGTGGACGATTAATGGTGGTTTGTCCAAATCGCAGAATTCAGTTCGAACAGTGGCTTCAATATTTGATCGATGATAGGTTCGTTTTCTACGGACTGTAGAACGTGACAATGATCCATCATCGAGGTTCTGTCCACCAGCCCTTGCAATTGCTGCTGCTAGTATAGTAAATTTTGTGTCAGATAGATTAATTCTGTCTAATGTTGATGAAACATCAGGCGAGTCAAGAATTGTATCTAAGATACATTGTCGTTTTGGAGTACTTGCTAAACTTGATTCAGCTGACCCTGAAGAACTTGCTTTACTGACTTGTTGTCTGTAATAAACAGGGATTTCTATCTCAAAATCTCTATCAACCATTCTGTCATTATCAACAGCATCGTTATCGTTGTCATCACTATAACTTTCGTCATGTAAAGGTTCAATAACAGGAACTATTGCACTCGCACCAGATTGTCTTTGCTCTTCTTTTAGCTTTCGTTCTCTCTCTGCTTGTTTCCTTGCTTCATTTCTTTCTTCTAATTTTGAAAGTTCTTTGTCCTCTCCAAACATCACCATTTTTCTCTGACATCTCTGATCCAATAAAAATTCTTTATCTTCTTCAATTCTGATCATGGTTTCAGCATCCTTGTGGGCAATGTCAAAAAGTAGGCCAATGGTGTCTGTAAATGATTTCTCTCTCGATTTCTGAGAATCTGGATTTATTTTTTTTTATTAATTTAAATTCCTGGACTAAAGTTTTCAACTTTAAGACTACATTCGGATGAAATGCTGTCGGAATACGGGCTTTATTCCAAATAATAATCAGTTCATCAACAGTTGTTTTAAGACTTTCAGGCACTGACTTTTTGGTTG